>NC_056566.1:18793669-18795143 GCF_013358625.1 Macadamia integrifolia
TCCAAAAAGAAACAAGAACGACCCTTTTGCAGGTTTCTTCCAATGGTTTCTTCCAATGTGTCTCTATGTAATAAATTCTTCTTCTATGTACTACGATAATTCTCTGTTTAGTGGCTGATATGCATCGGATAAATGCATGTATCTGATCTGGTTTGAGTAGTGGAATTAGACTCTCTCTCTCTCTCTCTCTCTCTCTCTCTCTCTCTCTCTCTCTCTCTCTCTGTTATGGTGTCATCTATAGGAAGGACATGATCCGCTCTCTATCCGAGTGTGGATCAGGTTTTGTACGGTCTGATCCATACAAATGGAATTCATTGCAGATTCTTTTTTTTTTTTTAATGTGTTAAAGCTTTCATCTTAAAATTAATTCACTCTAAGATAAAAGTCTCACATGGTATCAGAGCGGATATGTTGGGCCTATGTTGATGATGGGTTCCTTGTTCAACCCACGAAGACATAGTCATAAGAAACCTGCACATAAAGTGGAATATTGAGATAGTCTTACATCAATTGTGAATAACTCAACTATCTTGTATAAGAGTCACAAGAGGTCACTCCACTTCAAATCAATTGGTTTTAAGATGAAAATCTCAACAAGATGGATTCCATCTATGTGGATCAATCCAGTATGAAAATGATTCTCGTATGAAGACTTGATCCACCCTATGAAATGGAGAGCAGAACCAATAGCAGTGGTCCTTCTAGAAGCCCAAATCTTGTTATGCCCATTCATTTAAATTTAGGTGCTAAACAATGGGAGAGAAAATGCCTCAACTCTCAAGCAGTGGCCAAATTAGGTGATAAGATCGATGCTGTAGTATTTTACTATAGTAACTAAATTAGATCACTAATTGAGAGGTCCATCGTTACAAAATGAACATAGGGGGATTACTTATTCAAAGCAATTTATGGAATCAAAAGAGTCCAAAACAATGTAATTGGTGTTAAGACCAATTTTTAATTCTTGCAAAGTCAAATCCAAGCCTGTTCTACTTATGAACAGATGATGCAGGGCCAATTCTAATTTTGGATCCAATCCCTTCTCTTGAGCTATACCTAACACTTCTGAAAATGTAGATATTCCTGGTCTTAATTAATAAGGTGAGATGAAGACCCTAATTTTTGGACCCTCGTGATCGAGTTTATGGTTGTTAAAAATGCAGAGCAATAGTCAAACGATGGAGGGGAGACAACCCTCATAAATAGGCGTGGTCACCAATTCACAATCTAACCTGGGTGGGGTATATGACAATGATCCCAACCTATAATGGGAGATTTTCATTAGTTAATATGTATATAACCAAATTATTCATACAATTTAGACAGACACGGAATAGATCTTTCAAAGAATAAAGGTTTTTTCGAATAAGTTAATTCATTGGGTACCCTACAGATCCATTCTTTTTTCTATTCAAAGATCAGCCCTGTATCTCTGTGTTTTCACGTCGAGAATTCTTTGCTGATGAAGAGATGT
>NC_056566.1:18795163-18830561 GCF_013358625.1 Macadamia integrifolia
AGCAGAGGTAGCCAAGGAGTTGGGACCAAAGTTCTAATCGGTTAGGATAGGATGGATTTACCAATTTAAAAAAAAAAAAAAAAAAAAAAAGAGGTTTTGGATAATTTTACGCTTTATCTTACCAGTGGATTGGTATTGAGCATTGGGAATTAGTCTTGGCCGAATCAATCAGATCCAGGCAACCCTAACCAATCCGAATTTAAAGTTATGGTTGGGACTCATTGTCATAAAAAAAGAAAGATCAACCTAATGCACAAAGTTCCTGATTGTAAGCTCTAGGAGGGGTAAATGTACGTAGCCTTAGGAGTCGTTTGACAACACTTTTTTTCCTGGAGAGTGTTCTTTTACGGAAGTGTTCATTTTTTATTCGTTGCTGTAAGAACACTCTGATGGAATAGAAACAACGTTTGGTAAAATTGTTCCAAAAATGTCTTTAGAGCAAGAAAAGAATAGAATTAGTGTTTGGGGGATGTTTTATAAAAACTCACTTCTTACAATAAAATCAATAAGTGCACGCAAACCATTATGATGAAATTTAACTTAAATAAGGAAGTAGTTTTTAATGAAATGGTCTTTTAAAATACCATTACACTTAAAAAGGATAGAGGAAATATTGAGGGATGGTCTGTTAGTTTGGTCGGCAGCTTGTATTTACAAAATCCTCATTGTCACCTTTACCAAATCAAAGGGTTGTTTTGATAAAGTATTATCAATGTTCAGATTTAAGATTTCAGACACAACAGGGATAAAAATGGTGCTCTGCGAAACATTTTATTTTCTAAGTCAGAAACATGTGAAGATGAAAGTTCTCTGATATCATTAAATCCATGGAACAAAGAATTCAACAGATAAGATGAAGAAAGAAAGTAAGCAATCGTAAATTCGAAGTCTGAAACTGGGAACGAAAAAGAAATTAAGACAGGAAATATGCACCAATTGAATCTTTCAACAACAATGATGTATTAGATAGACACACAACAGGATTGTTAACCAGGGCTGAAAGTTTAGTCTTGTTTCCTCATGCACATAGGGATCTTATATTAACCTCATTACCCCAAAACCTAAAACTTCTGTTTGTGAAATCTGCAAATTGTTCACAGCATATCTCTCTGTTTCTTCACAAAGGGTGAATTTGTCTATATTTTCGCCTGACTTCTTACTTTAACTCTCTGATTTACCATCTTCATCATCTTCCATGCTTTAACCACCTGTGGTGGAGGTAATACCTCCAGCAGTACCCAACAATTAAAGGGGCCCTTGTGGAGACCCAGACTGCGAAGTGCTGGGCTTCGTGGGACTGTCCTCTCAAGACTCCATTTCCATTTCCGACCAACGCATAACCCAACAACTCCCCCATCCGATTTCCATCCTCGATCTCTTCTTCCTCCTTCCATGAAGTCTTCCTCCTCCACCTCCACCTCCACCCCCACCCCTCACTTCAACCACGATTTCTTCCTCAGCTTCAGAGGCGAAGACACTCGCCACAACTTTATCGACCAAATCAACAAAGCCCTAATCGCAAAAGGCATCCGCACTTTCAGAGAGGATGAAAATCTTGGAATGCAGAGACAAGAACAAAGCTATGAGAAGCATTTTGAGAATCAGCGTTTTGCAAAAGAAATGGAGAGGGTGCAGATTCGGCTAGCGTTCACCAGGAAGGGGTGTAAGCTTCGTTCAAGTTGAGAAGGGAAGGAGACAAGTTTTTTTTATCGGGAATGAAATGAGAATAGGGTTTGCCCTTGTTCTTTCAACTTGTCAAGAGAACAAACAAAACATCAGTTTTTTTGTGTTTTGCAATCTATTGTAAATTTATTCTTTTTCAGTGGTTCATTATGTGAGAACACAAAAATGAACCGGACGTGTCAAATGTATTTCTATTCTATTTGCATTCCCATAGAATAGAAGAACACCAGAAGCATTCTCGCAGAGTGTTATCAAACGGCACCTTACCCCTTATTTTGTTGGGGAAGCTATTTCTAAATAATGAATGTATGACCAAATTAAATAAATAGTATAAAATATTTTAGGAGGAAAAGTATTTATATTCAGGTGATCCAGTTGCATTTCCTATTGAAGGGGCTATAATTGTCTATCCAAGCTAGATGATATTCCATCCGAAGAAGTTTACAACCCGAGTTTCAAGAAGGTAAATTGTTATAGTTGGTTGTCTAAAGGATGAAACTCAGCCATAAATCTTTCCAAAGACTATGTTTGGATGTCAAGAAAAGGAAAAAAAAATCAAAAAATTTCGAATTTGTGGAGAGAGAGATACATAAGAAAATAAGAAAATTTTAAAAAATATATATATTTTTTTCCATCCATACAGACTTATTCACAGTGGCCCGGCTGGCTTTGGCATTAAGTTTTGGTTGCACCATTTCAATATGAACATTTTCAAAACAGGTCTAGCTAACCCACTGTAGTGGTCCCACAAGCCCAAATTTTATGTGCTAAACAATTCTGGAGCAAAAGCCTCAACTCTCAAGCAGGAGTGTGGATCAGGTCCTCGTACGAGAATGATTCTCGTACGGTATTTGATTCAAATTTGAATTCCTTTGAAAATAAAAATCAATTAAAATATAAGAGAGATTAAATAGAGTCTAAGTGTGGATCAAACACCGTATGAGAATCATTCTCTTACGAGTACCTAATCGAAACTTGATTCTCGTACAAGTACCTAATCGTGACACCTCAAGAAAAATTAAATTTAGGTGAAATAAAATGGTATTCACTATCCATCATTATAGTTGAACATAGGGAGATTCTGAGCATGACGACCATGTTAGTATTTTCTGGATTGGTATTATTAGATAATACAAGTCGATACATTGGCTGCAATGTTACTACATCTATTTACACGTCTACGATAACTAATCCCATTTCTCCATGGAGTACTATAGAATCTTCACTACTCCCTTAATCCCATACATTGATAACTACATAATTAACTACATAACTCCTTTCCTGCAACTTCACCCATGATGTTTCTTTGCACATTGGCGAGAGGGTTAGGAGGTTGTCCTGAGTTGTTTCGTCTATTAATTACGTTCATCTTTACTTCATAAATGAACCAATTGGAATTTTATTTCTATTTATTCCTAGGGAGCAACTTTATAGCAAATTCCATAGTTCAGAAGGCCCTATTTCTTATGAGTAAGATGGTTTGACCTAATTCACTCTGTGGTTGATGGAATCATGTAATTCAACAACTCCGAGATATAGTTATTTTACCAACTATGTATTTCCTTAAATACTAGGACGTAATATGAAGCAAGGGACTTTGAATCCAATCGACGACTCTTTAAACTAAAGGTCGGCTTCCTCCATTAGTTAAGACCCCAAGCTTGAGCCGTTAAGCAATTATCCAAACATTTTTATTTCATAAAGTTGCAATAGGATTTCTCAGTACTCCTTTTCTTTAATTTCTATATATAGTTGATATTCCTACAGCAAGGATTAGGAGCGAGGAGCATTGGTTCTGCAACTAAATTAAGACATACATGAATAGACCTACGTAGTTAGCCCTATTCATATTGTGTGTATATCGGGTTTGTGGTTGCATCAGGCCGGGATTGGTCTAGGATGGAATGGGCTCCACATTACACTAGAGGCCCGTCTGTGAGGCCCAATTACTGGAAATTCCTTTGCTGGGATTCTGAGTCAACCTGAATGCGTAATCAAATCCAGTTTTCTGGGTCTATGGGCTTAACCAAAAAGTCCATCTATGTCCAGGACGTGGGCTTATAACACTTTTAACCCATATGTGTACACTAAATGTATGGTTAATTGATAATATATGTCTTTTGCTACTATTAAAAATGAATGGTAAGGCATTTATGGAAGCAAAAAATTAGATTTCATTACTTAAAGCCAGTAACCAACCAGACTCATAACCAGTCGAGGTAGTCGTCATATTTGGTCCAAAGAATGAAGCCCAGCCCAAGCCCAGACTCTGTTCTAAGGGCAGAACCTGGGCTGGGGGGCAAGTTATGGTTGGACCACTTTGACATGAACATTTTCGCAAACTCTCAACTTAATCCAGAACTCAGGTTAAACCCTAACCGGCTAATCCAGTGCAGTGGTCACACAAGCCCAAATCTTGTTGCGCCCATTTAAATACTCGATTGGCCCAGCCATGGCCACATTGTTCTACATGCTAAACAATTGGAGAGAAAATGCCTCAATTCTCAAGAAAAGACCAAATTAGGTGACTTATTATGGGGTACAAGCCTGCTAAGAAAAGACTCGACAATTCTAATACCTCGAAAGAGCAGATTTTTAGATTTTGGTGAAGGTCTAAGCTTTCTAGTAAATACATGAATCGAATTGAAAATATGAAAGTGACTTATCAATATGTCATTTTCAAAAGTTATTATTGTTTTTACATATTTTTAAAATACATATATAAAATGACAAGATTTATCATCATTGGAGGGGGGAAATTTTGTGTAACACTACTAGGGCAAAAAAGTAAGATTATAAATTATGGGTGAGTGGCAGCAGCGCTTAAGCGCCTACTTCATATAAACATCACATTTAATTTTGACCGTTGATATTTTTATAATTAATCCAAGCCGTCAATTGCCCCCCATACCTCTGTTAGGGCTTCCTACTTCTACATTTGGTTCCCAATTTTATTCGAAGCTGTTTCTTTTGCACCTCTCTTATTCGACCACCATTCATCTAAATTGTGTCACTGGTTTCCCAAGTGTACTCCCCCGTCTCAATCTTGATTGCAACATCACTTTCTTTTGGAGTAGAACTGTATTTGAGCATCTTTTGATCTTCTTCTCTGATGAAATTTTGGATCCAATCAATCGAGACCTTTGTTTGAGCCATAGTTAGCAAATTCGGATTCGGGAATTATTCGGGCGGAGAATTATTCGGAATAATTCGATTGATTAATTTAAGGATTCGGTCAAAAAAGCTCATTGGGTTTTTTTTTTTTTTTTTGTATTTTTTTTTTAAATACTGTTTAAGTGGACCGAATAATTCGGTTTATTCCGGTTCGGTCCAAATTATTCGCGTTTTATTTTCACTTTTGAAAAAATCGTGAATTTTATCGAATTTTATTTTTAATTCGGATTCGGTCAGAATTTTTGATAAAATTCGGTTCGGCCGAATAATTCGCGAATTATTCGGCCGAATTGATAACACTGGTTTGAGCAATCATGGAGATTAGGTCTGGGAGATTGTAGAACGGTTCTTGCAGAACTCGAAAAGTGGCTAGAGCTGAGAGGACAGTACCAGATGTTAATGGAACTTCCACCAGCATGCAAACACCAAAGGTGGTGACTGAAACTAACGTTGGTGATGCCCAGAAGAGAAAGCAAACAACGGAGCATATATACAGATATTGCTTCAACCAACTTCTCTCACTTTCTCTAAGTTTCATGAGCTTTCTCAGATAGGTGGTTTCCCAAGAATGCATCTTCAATACCTTCATGCTTTTCAAAACCTCGGAGGTAAATTTGATTCTCGAGTCCTTTGCTTCCATGATGTTGGAATGGAACCTTTTTTGCAATTTGGTTAATGGGGTGTTGCTAACCATCACCAAAATTGTGGTGAGGAGTCCTGCAATGGCCGGAACCATGCTGATGTTCCTATAGAGAATGACTAGTGCTAGAAGGAGCTGGACAGGGAGCAACCATACCCCATGAATGTAGCAGAAGAAGCCCTCAATCTTCTCAACATCCACATTGATGAGGTTTACAACTTTACCATTGCTTTGACCAACATGCTTGATTAAAAGAGATTTCCTATAGATTAAAAGATATTTTGGCACGAAGAAGAGCTGGGTTTGTTGTGGGTATTCTCTAATGTATAAGTAATAAGAAAGGAAAGAAGAAGTGAGGCAAGGAGGCAGGAAGAGAAAGTACCAGAGTCACCGGCAAGTCCTCTCTTGAAGAAGACGCGAGGCGAAGCTACAGTCGCTCTTCTCACGGCAAGAGAAGATGAGAGTATATTGACCAAAAACCCTGTTGGGAAGGTAAACTGGACTAACAAGTAATCGGTTGCAAAATAGGAATGGTCCAGATTATGTCAGATAAAATCAACTATTAAAACTGAATGTGGTGCTTATATGAAGCAAACGCTTAAGTGCTGCTACCTATAAGCCATAAATTATTTGACACTTGAAGGGTGTTAATAAGAAAATCCCCCATTAGAATTCAATCTATGCACTAGCTATAGAAGGCTAGAAGACTCTTGTTGTCAGTCCTCTACTCCAAAATTACATGGCCAATTAATGTTTAGATAAATGTCCTTTCGTCAACATCCCTTATTTCGAGGACTCACAAACACCAATTTCTAGTGAATAAATATTCAACAAAGATAGGGTCATTGCATCCTGAAATCCCCACACTCTATCAGATTCCTCAGTCCACAATTTTATTTTACTTCAAGAAAAAGAACTTTCTTTCCATGTGAAAAGACATCTCTGCCCCATGTTTTGTGGAAGAGATCAAGAGAGATAGACACAATAAGGGGCGATCATTCTCTGCAGTGATGGCTGAGAGCATTTGAGCATTTATCCCAAGATCCTCTTAGCCACCCGATGCTCACTGCGCAGCCACAGTGATTGCAAAGGATTTTCATGCCACAATAAGGGTTAATAGAGAATGACCACTTTCCTTTAAGGCTGTGCTTGGTAGCCAAGAGAAGAAAATAATTTAAAGAACAAAAATAAGTACAAAAGTGTACTATTTTCTTGATTTAAGAAATTCTCATTGTATTTGGTATGTCCTGAACCAAGGGAAGATTCTTGGTAGTCAAATATACATAATATTTTTTTATTTTCTTATCATTTTTTTTTTCTCTATTCTTTTCATTTATTTTCTTTTCTTCCTTGGCTAATAAACATAGCCTTACTTCATTTCACTTCACTTCTAAAGAAATGAAACCTTGGAAGTGTTAACAATAATTTGGGGGAAAAAAACCTAGAAGGTAGTGTAGCCTCTACATCTAGACACAAGAGGAGGGGAAATGATCGCCTTTCCCCCCTAAAAAACTGAAATTTTACAGTTTTTGATGCTTCTGCATGTCCTCCCATTGATCTCAATGCTGACGCATGAACTTATTTCCTTTTAGGGAACCCTCTCCCTAATCTACGCAGTTAGATTTGGTCAAAATTAATTGACAATTGGAATACAATCAATTCTCCAATTAGTGGCTGTACTCATTTCGGATTTTTTTTTTTTTTTAAGAGCTTTAAAAGAAAGTGTTTGGTCCCCTGCCACTTTCCAAGTTACTTCACTTTTTATGATGAAATGTTGATCTTTTCAATTTTTCGTGTTCTGTAAGCCTTCCGGTCTACCCTAATCCACCTTTTCGCGTTAACACAAACGCGTTAAAGATAATAATCGGACAACATTTTTGAATTTTGGACCTCTTTTTATCATATCTCCACCACTGAGTTAAGGGTTTCTGTTAATTTAAACTCCACCTTCACTTGACTTGGTGGAAAAGAAAAGAGTCAGGCCATGGATTTTTCTGTAGTTTAATTATAACATGTTGGATAATGATCGGTACATGATAGGAATTCATCTTTCTTCTTCTATATATATATATATATATATATAATAGAATAGAATAGACAGAAAAAACACAGCAGAGCTAAGTTAAGCTGAGTGAATAAATCAAAGAGTAGAGGAAGAGGTTGTTGCAATGGAAGGTCGACGAAGCTCCTATGCGATTCTGACCATGTTGGTATTTGGGTTGGTAATATTATTAGATAATAGTGGTCATCATCATCGACCCATGATTGTCTTTGTTACTGCATCAGATGATGACTCGGTTGCAGGTTTGGAGTCACCCAACTCTGTCGTTCCAGAGCTTGATTTGCTTGAAGCTGCTTCCAATCGACCACGGATCTTGTCGGTACGACTATCTTAATAATAATAATAATAATAATAATAATAATAATAATAATAATGAAAATATTATTATTATTTCAAGAATGATTCTTGATGGAGAGGTATGTTAGTGGGTCGAACATTGAACTTAACGGCTCAATGTATTCTTCTTTTCTTTTGACAAGTAACTCAATAGATTCACAATGAAGATTTAGAAGAAAACTGTCTAAAATTATTATATTGATTTGTGGGGTAGGTAGGAAGAAGCAGGGTTCAAGTTAGAGGTGAAATAATTAGGTTTATGAAAGATGAACTACTGTGAAACGAAAGTATTTGCAATCTTACTGTTTAATTAAAACAAAACATTGTGATGGTCCTACATTGTTTTATGCTTGTGCATTAAACCATTATTCACATATAACTCTGGCTCAAGTTATGGGTTGTTTATCTAGTTTTCAATGCGGGATTATGTGTTGTTTTATCTAGTTTTCAATGCGGAGTTGTGTGTTCGAATTGTTACTTTCATGCTTAGTGAGGCTATCAATAATTCGTTATCTCATTTTTATTTCTTTCATGAAAGTAGGTTGGATGATGGATTATTTTGGTGTTAGACGATATGATACGTCAAGTAAATAGTCGATACCTTATTATCGTCTATTTTTATAACTTATAAGTATGTGGCTGATTTGTAGTGGTACGTCAGATTGACAACCGACACTTATTATGATTAGTCATAAGTCATAACTCATAAATCTGATGATGTTGGTTTGGTAGCTAGAGGGAGAACGAATGAAAGGGGTTCAGATGGTGATAAAAAGAAGGCTAGATCAAAATCTAAGCATAAGAATTTAACCTGCAATTACTGTAAGAAAAATGGGCATATTAAATCTGAATGCTATAAGCTTTTAAATAAGTAGAAGGCAGGTGGTGGTGCTCAAAATCAACAGAAAATAGATGATTCTGCAGAAGCTAGTATTGCTGAAGATGAGAGTGAGTTTGATATGCTTTTGGTGACTGATGATGAAGTTAGATCACAGGATGAATGGATTCTTAACTCTGGTTGTTCCTACCATATGTGTCCCAATCGTGAATGGTTCTCCACATACGAATCAATTCGAGGTGGAGTTGTGTTGATGAAAAATAATGCTTCTTGTAAGACTATTGGAATGAGAATGATCAATATCAAGATGTATGATGCCATTGTCAGAACCTTGTCTAATGTCAGGCATGTCCCTGATTTGAAGAAGAATCTCATCAGTTTAGGCACTCTTGATTCAAATGGGTACCAGTATACAGCTGAAGGTGGAGTCATGAAAATCAGCAAGGGTGTTCTTTTATTGATGAAAGGAATCAAGGTTGGCAGTTTGTATGTGTTGTAGGGTACTACAGTCATTAGGTCTGTTGCAGCAATTTCATCATCTATATCTGAATCAGATGTTACAAATTTATGGCACATGAGGTTAAGTCATATGAGTGACAGAGGGATGGCATAATTAAGTAAAAAGGGCTTGTTGTGTGGTCAGAGTACAGGAACAACGGAGTTCTGTGAGCATTGTGTGTTTGGCAAGCAGAAAAGAATTAGTTTCAGTACTGCTATTCACAGGACCAAGGGAACTTTGGAGTACATTCATTCAGACCTATGAGGGCCCTCCAGGGTAGCTTCAAAGGGGGCTGGTGCAAGATACTTGCTTACTTTCGTTGATGATTTCTCTAGGAAGGTTTGGGTCTATTTATTGAAGCACAAAAATGAAGTATTTGTCACTTTCAAACAGTGGAAGAATTTTATTGAGAAGCAGACCGGGAAACAAATTAAAAGATTGAGAACCGATAATGGCCTAGAGTTTTGTGAAGGTGGCTTTAATAAGTTCTGCAAAAATGAAGGTATTACAAGACACCATACAGTTGTTAAAACACCCCATCAGAATGGAGTGGCAGAGCGTATGAATAGAACCTTGTTAGAAAAGGCGAGGTGTATGTTATCAAATATAGGATTGGGCAAGGAGTTCCGGGCAGATACAGCTAACACAGCAACCTTGTTGGTGAATCGATCTCCTTACACAGCTATTGAGTGCAGGACTCCAGAAGAAGTTTGGTCAGGTAAACCTGCAAACTACTCAAATTTAAAAGTATTTGGATGTCCTGCTTATGCACATGTAAATGAAGGGAAGTTGGAACCTAGGGCTAAGAAATGCATTTTTCTTGGGTATGGATCTGGAGTGAAAGGATACAGGTTGTGTTGTCCTAATCCAAAGTCTCCAAAATTTCTTATTAACAGAGATGTTACTTTTGATGAATCTGCTATGTTGCATCCTAGGAAAGAAGCTCCTATTCATTGTGATGAAGGTTAAGAAAAATCTAGAGAGAAGGTGGAGTTTGAAATTGGTGGTTCATCTTCAAACAAAGCACAATCTACTTTAGTCCAGGTGCCTACTTTTACTGAAGGAGATGATGCTCAAGAGAATCAAGAAGAAGAGCGGTACAGCATTGCCAAGGATAGACCAAGGAGGAATATTAGACAATCACAAAAGTATGGTCATGCTGAATTTGTTGCTTATGCATTGTCTGTTGCAGATACAATTGAAAATAGTGAGCCTGCAACATATTCTGAAGCTGTTGCTTCAATTGATTCTACAAAATGGTTGATTTCCATGAATGAGGAGATAGAATCTCTTCATAAAAATCAGACTTGGGAGCTTGTGAAACAGAAAACAAGGAAGAAAATTATTGGTTGCAAATCGGTCTTCAAAAAGAAGGAATCTGCCTCAGGTGTTGAAGATGTTAGGTACAAGGCACGTTTGGTTGCAAAGGGCTACAGTCAGGTATAAGGAATTGATTTTAATGATGTTTTCTCACCTGTTGTTAAGTATAGTTCTATTTGTGTCCTACTTGCTTTAGTTGCTATGCATGATTTGGAATTGGAGCAACTTGATGTGAAAACAATATTCTAGCATGATGAACTAGAAAAACAGATTTATATGCATAAACCTGAAGGGTTTGTTATTGAAGGTAAGGAGGACCATGTATGCTAGTTGAAGAATTTCCTATATGGTTTGAAACAGTTTCCTAGACAGTGGTATAAAAGGTTTGATTCAGTTATGGCTAGTTTTGGATACTCCAGATGTCAATATGACTGTTGTGTTTATTTCAGAAAGCTCTCTGATGGGTCATTCATATATTTGTTGTTTTATGTTGATGATATGTTGATTACAGCAAAAGATATGAATGAGATCAATAGGTTGAAGGAATAATTAAGTTCTGAATTTGAGATGAAAGATTTGGGGGCAGCAAGGAAAATCCTTGGTATGAAGATCAAGAGGGATAAAAAAGCAGGGAAGCTGTGGCTATCTCAACAAAAGTACACTGAGAATGTATTGAATCGTTTTGACATGAAAGATGCCAAACCTGTAACTACTCCTTTTGCATCTCATTTTAGACTTTCAACTACTCTATTACCTAAGATAGATGAAGAGGTGGAGTACATGTCACGTGTTCCATATTCTAGTGCAGTTGGTTCCATTATGTATGCTATGGTTTGCACTCGTCCTGACATTTTATAAGTTGTCAGTGTGATGAGCAGATATTTGTCATGTCCATGTAAAGCTCATTGGGAAGCAGTGAAGTGGATACTTGGGAGAAATGGTGATAGTTTATCTGGTTATGTTGATTCAGATTATGCAGGTGATCTTGACAAGAGGAGATCACTCACAAGCTATGTATTTACTCTTGGAGGAAGTACGGTTAGTTGGAAAGCTACTTTACAGGCTACAGTTGCATTATTTACTACTGAAGCAGAGTATATGGTAGTGACTAAGGCAATTAAAGAAGCTATTTGGCTTAGAGGTTTGTTGGGATAACTCAGCATGGATCATGGGGTGACTGTTGTCCATTGTGATAGCCAAAGTACTGTTCACTTGACTACAGATCCAATGTATCATGAGAGGACAAAACACATTGATGTTCGGTATCATTTCATAAAAGAGATAATTGCTCAAGGTAATATTCAAGTGTTGAAGATTGGTATTGAAGACAATCCAACTGATATGTTGACTAAGCCTTTATGTATTGGTAAGTTCGAGCATTGCTTGAACTTACTTAGTGTTTGTCGTGTTTGAGTTCAGCCCTTTGGAGGGCTATTGGAGAAGATGAAGATATTAGCTATTTGTTTATCTGTTGGAGGAAAATTCAAGCTAATGTGGAGATTTGTTAAGTTTGTCTCGAATTCTTGACCCGTTTTGAAGATTGACCCTATCTGACATATTTTGGTGGTGACCCAAATGGAAAATTTTTTGAGATCTGTGATAGAAGTAGAGGGGTTGGGCCGATAGGCCCAAGCCCGAAGCCAATCAATGATCTCGTATGGGGATGCAGGGGCATAGCCCCCGTGGTATGGTTCAACCGGATCGACCTTGGCTTGAATATATGATGTATCGTTGCTTGTTGAGAACGTCATTGTATTTTGGGGTTTTTCGAGCTAGGGTTTCAGGGCGAATTTTTCCTCGCCGCTGCTAGGGTGTAATTTCTCTTCTGCATAGTGAATCATCTTCTTCTTCACCAGAGGACGTAGCACATCACCCTGGTGTGTGAACCTCGTTAAATCTCTGTGTCGGACGTAGCACATCACCCTGGTGTGTGAACCTCGTTAAATCTCTGTGTCGTACGGATCTATTGTCTCTTTATTATTCGTGTTTCTTGGTGTTTGATCTTACACGGTGAATAACTCACTATCTTGTATAAGAGTCACAAGAGGCCACTCCACTTCAAGCCAATTGGTTTTAAGATGGAAGTCTTAACAGGGTGGATTCCATCTATGTGGATCAGTCCAGTATAAAAATGGTTCTCGTATAAGGACTTGATCCACGCTCTGAAATGCAGAGCAAAACCTATAACATATGCACAGCTCAAAATGGAGAGCATTCCAGTGCATCCACCCTCTGAAATGCAGAGCAAAACCAATAACATATGCACAGCTCGAAATGGAATGCATATGCATAGCTCAAAATGGAGAGCATTCCAGTGCATCCACCCTCTGAAATGCAAAGCAAAACCAATAACATATGCACAGCTCAAAATGGAGAGCATTCCAGTGCAGTGGTCCTTCTACAAGCCCAAATCTTGCTATGCCCATTTAAATTTAGGTGCTAAACAATTGGAGAGAAAAATGCCTCAACTCTCAAGCAGTGGCCAAATTAGGTGATAAGATCGATGCTGTAGTATTTTACTATACTAACTAAATTAGATCACTAATTGAGAGGTCCATCGTTACAAAATGAACATAGGGGGATTACTTCTTCAAAGCAATTTATGGAATCAAAAGAGTCCAAAACAATGTAATTGGTGTTAAGACCAATTTTTAATTCTTGCAAAGTCAAATCCAAGCCTGTTCTACTTATGAACAGATGCAGAGCCAATTCTAATTTTGGATCCAATCCCTTCTCTTGAGCTATACCTAACACTTCTGAAAATGTAGATATTCTTGGTCTTAATTAATAAGGTGAGATGGAGACCCTAATTTTTGGACCCTCGTGATTGAGTTTATGATTGTTAAAAATGCATAGCAATAGTCAAACGATAGAGGGGAGACAACCCTCATAAATAGGCGCGGTCACCAATTTGCAATCTAACTTGGGTGGGGTATATGACAATGATCCCAACCTATGATGGGAGATTTTCATTAGTTAATATATATATATATATATATAACCAAATTATTCATACAATTTAGACAGACACGAGATAGATCTTTCAAAGAATAAAGGTTTTTTCGAATAAGTTAATTCATTGGGTACCCTACAGATCCATTCTTTTTTCTATTCAAAGATCAGCCCTTTGTCTCTGTGTTTTCACGTACAAAGAAAAAAAAAATTGTATTTAAACAAAAAAAATCCATTCCAGTAAGTAATTTGTGAATTAATCGGAGAATAAAACAAGTATGATCTTACCTACTACCAACTATCTTATTCACACCGCCTTATTTGAATTTTTGAGATAGTTAGTCCAATCTCCAGTACCGTTGATTTATTAATGATTTCAGTTTACTATCCACCTCGACTTGCTTCGTAGAAAAGAAACGCGTAAAGCCGTGGAATTTTTTGCAGTGTAATTATATTATAATATGGTGGATACTTCTTGGCACTTTACAGGGATTCTTCTTGTCCCTCTTCTTTTCTTCCTGTTCTATATATATATATAATGGAGAGAGAACAGAGCAGAGCTAACTTAGTTACTCAAAAGACTACTCAAGAGGAGCTGCAATGGAAGGACTACGAAGAAGTTCCTATGTGATTCTTATGATGATGCTGGTATTGGTCTATGTTACGGCATCAGATGATGACTCGGTTGCAGGTTTGGACTCGCAAAACAGAGTCATCCCGGAGTTTGATTTGGTTGAAGCTGCAGCTTCCAATCGTTTCAATTACCAAGTTAAGATAAACCCAGGTGGCCCACGACGGATCTTATGGGTACGAACACCCAGGGTAGAGAGCCCTACGCATAATCGGGCGAGTGCCCAGACAGCCCCGGTGCCTCCTAATGGGCAATAGGTGAGTGCCCTGGAAGCCCTGCTTCCTCCTGATCGATCATCAAGAACTCTCAGCCACCCCAATCAGAAACCGCTTTATATATAAATGTCATCTCCACAGATATGAGACAATGATCTCAAGGTAGTGATCATGATGGCAAACAACCTAGAAGATAATGTTTTCCTCCGTTCTTTTAGAAAGTTGTATTAGGATTCATATATGATATATTTCTTGATTAGTTGATGATATTCCTACAGCAGAGGTAGCCAAGGAGTTGGGACCAAAGTTCTGATCGGTTAGGATAGGATGGATTTACCAGTCTTGGCCGAATCAATCAGATCCAGGCAACCCTAACTAATCCGAATTTAAAGTTATGGTTGGGACTCATTGTCATAAAAAAAGAAAGATCAACCTAATGCACAAAGGTCCTGATCGTAAGTTCTAGGAGGGGCAAATGTACATAGTCTTAGGAGCCGTTTGACAACACTTCTGTTCCTAGAGAGTGTTCTTTTACGGTAGTGTTCGTTTTCGATTCCTTGCTGTAAGAACACTCTGATGGAATAGAAACAACGTTTGGTAAAATTGTTCCAAAAATGTCTTTAGAGCAAGAAAAGAACAGAATTAGTGTTTGGGGGATATTTTATAAAAACTCACTTCTTACAATAAACCATTATGATGAAATTTAACTTAAATAAGGAAGTACTTTTTAATGAAATGGTCTTTTAAAATACCATTACACTAAAAAAGGATAGAGGAAATATTGAGGGATGGTCTCTTCGTCTGGTTGGCAGCTTGTATTTACAAAATCCTCATTGTCACCTTTACAAAATCCTCATTGTCACCTTTACCAAATCAAAGGGTTGTTTTGATAAAGTATTATCAATGTTCAGATTTAAGATTTCAGACACAAATAGGGATAAAAATGGTGCTCTGCGTAACATTTTATTTTCTAAGTCAGAAACATGTGAAGATGAAAGTTCTCTGATATCATTAAATCCATGGAACAAAGAATTCAACAGATAAGATGAAGAAAGAAAGTAAGCAATCGTAAATTCGAAGTCTGAAACTGGGAACGAAAAAGAGATTAAGACCGGAAATATGCACCAATTGAATCTTTCAACAACAATGATGTATTAGATAGACACACAACAGGATTGTTAACAAGGGCTGAAAGTTTAGTCTTGTTTCCTCATGCACATAGGGATCTTGTATTAACCTCATTACCCCAAAACCTAAAACTTATGTTTGTGAAATCTGCAAATTGTTCACAGCATATCTCTCTGTTTCTTCACAAAGGGTCCTTCAATTTGTATGATTTAATACACTTGATTTCATTTTTTTTAATTCTAAACTCCCCATGAACAGTATCAATCTGCAATATTCATGGTGAATTTGTCTATATTTTCGCCTGACTTCTTACTTTAACTCTCTGATTTACCATCTTCATCATCTTCCATGCTTTAACCACCTGTGGTGGAGGTAATACCTCCAGCAGTACCCAACAATTGAAGGGGCCCTTGTGGAGACCCAGACTGCGAAGTGCTGGGCTTCGTGGGACTGTCCTCTCAAGACTCCATTTCCATTTCCGACCAACGCATAACCCAACAACTCCCCCATCCGATTTCCATCCTCGATCTCTTCTTCCTCCTTCCATGGCGTCTTCCTCCTCCACCTCCACCTCCACCCCCACCCCTCACTTCAACCACGATTTCTTCCTCAGCTTCAGAGGCGAAGACACTCGCCACAACTTTATCGACCAAATCAACAAAGCCCTAATCGCAAAAGGCATCCGCACTTTCAGAGAGGATGAAAATCATGGAATGCAGAGACAAGAACAGAGCTATGAGAAGCATTTTGAGAATCAGCGTTTTGCAAAAGAAATGGAGAGGGTGCAGATTCGGCTAGCGTTCACCAGGAAGGGGTGTAAGCTTTGTTCGAGTTGAGAAGGGGAGGAGACAAGTTTTTTTTATCGGGAATGAAATGAGAATAGGGTTTGCCCTTGTTCTTTCAACTTGTCAAGAGAACAAACAAAACATCAGTTTTTTTGTGTTTTTGCAATCTATTCTAAATTTATTCTTTTTCAGTGGTTCATTATGTGGGAACACAAAAATGAATCGGACGTGCCAAACGTATTTCTATTCTATTTGCATTCCCATAGAATAGAAGAACACCAGAAACATTCTCGCAGAGTGTTATCAAACGGCACCTTACCTCTTATTTTGTTGGAGAAGCTATTTCTAAATAATGAATGGATGACCAAATTAAATAAATAGTATAAAATATTTTAGGAGGAAAAGTATTTATATTCAGGTGATCCAGTTGCATTTCCTATTGAAGCGGCTATAATAGTCTATCCAAGCTAGATGATATTCCGTCCGAAGAAGTTTACAACCCGAGTTTCGAGAAGGTAAATTGTTATAGTTGGTTGTCTAAAGGATGAAACTCAGCCATAAATCTTTCTAAAGACTATGTTTGGATGTCAAGAAAAGGAAAAAAAAATCAAAAAATTTTGAATTTGTGGAGAGAGAGATACATAAGAAAATAAGAAAATTTAAAAATATATATATATTTTTTTCCATCCATACAGACTTATTCACAGTGGCCCGGCTGGCTTTGGCATTAAGTTTTGGTTGCACCATTTCAATATGAACAGTTTCAAAACAGGTCTAGCTAACCCACTGTAGTGGTCCCACAAGCCCAAATTTTATGTGCTAAACAATTCTGGAGCAAAAGCCTCAACTCTCAAGTAGGAGTGTGGATCAGGTCCTCGTACGAGAATGATTCTCGTACGGTATTTGATTCACATTTGAATTCCTTTGAAAATAAAAATCAATTAAAAGATGAGAGAGATTAAATAGAGTCTAAGTGTGGATCAAACACCGTATGAGAATCATTCTCTTACGAGTACCTAATCAAAGCTTGATTCTCGTACAAGTACCTAATCGTGACACCTCAAGAAAAATCAAATTTAGGTGAAATAAAATGGTATTCACTATCCATCATTATAGTTGACCATAGGGAGATTCTGAGCATGACGACCATGTTAGTATTTTCTGGATTGGTATTATTAGATAATACAAGTCGATACATTGGCTGCAATGTTACTACATCTATTTACACGTCTACGATAAGTAATCCCATTTCTCCATGGAGTACTATAGAATCTTCACTACTCCCTTAATCCCATACATTGATAACTACATAACTCCTTTCCTGCAACTTCACCCATGATGTTTCTTTGCACATTGGCGAGAGGGTTAGGAGGTTGTCCTGAGTTGTTTCGTCTATTAATTACGTTCATCTTTACTTCATAAATGAACCAATTGGAATTTCATTTCTATTTATTCCTAGGGAGCAACTTTATAGCAGATTCCATAGTTCAGAAGGCCCTATTTCTTATGAGTAAGATGGTTTGACCTAATTCACTTTGTGGTTGATGGAATCATGTAATTCAACAACTCCGAGATATAGTTATTTTACCAATTATGTATTTCCTTAAATACTAGGATGTAATATGAAGCAAGGGACTTTGAATCCAATCGACGACTCTTTAAACTAAAGGTCGGCTTCCTCCATTAGTTAAGACCCCAAGCTTGAGCCGTTAAGCAATTATCCAAACATTTTTATTTCATAAAGTTGCAATAGGATTTCTCAGTACTCCTTTTCTTTAATTTCTATATATAGTTGATATTCCTACAGCAAGGATTAGGAGAGAGGAGCATTGGTTCTGCAACTAAATTAAGACATACATGAATAGACCTACGTAGTTAGCCCTATTCATATTGTGTGTATATCGGGTTTGTGGTTGCTTCAGGCCGGGATTGGTCTAGGATGCAATGGGCTCCACATTACATAGAGGCCTGTCTGTGAGGCCCAATTACTGGAAATTCCTTTGCTGGGATTCTGAGGTAACCTGAATGCGTAATCAAATCCAGTTTTCTGGGTCTATGGGCTTAACCAAAAAGTCCATCTATGTCCAGGACGTGGGCTTAGAACACTTTTAACCCATATGTGTACACTAAATGTATGGTTAATTGATAATATATGTCTTTTGCTACTATTAAAAATGAATGGTAAGGCATTTATGGAAGCAAAAAATTAGATTTCGTTACTCAACGCCAGTAACCAACCAGACTCATAACGAGTCGAGGTAGTCGTCATATTTCGTCCAAAGAATGAAGCCCAGCCCAAGCCCAGACTCTGTTCTAAGGGCGGAACCTGGGCTGGGGGGTAAGTTATGGTTGGACCACTTTGACATGAACATTTTCGCAAACTCTCAACTTAATCCAGAACTCAGGTTAAACCCTAACCGGCTAATCCAGTGCAGTGGTCACACAAGCCCAAATCTTGTTGCGCCCATTTAAATACTCGATTGGCCCAGCCATGGCCACATTGTTCCACATGCTAAACAATTGGAGAGAAAATGCCTCAACTCTCAAGAAAAGACCAAATTAGGTGACTTATTATGGGGTACAAGCCTGCTAAGAAAAGACTCTACAATTCTAATACCCCGAAAGAGCAGATTTTTAGATTTTGGCGAAGGTCTAAGCTTTCTAGTAAATACATGAATCGAATTGAAAGTATGAAAGTGACTTATCAATTTGTCATTTTCAAAAGTTATTATTGTCTTTACATATTTTTAAAATACATATATAAAATGACAAGATTTATCATCATTGGAGGGGGGAAATTTTGTGTAACACTACTAGGGCAAAAAAGTAAGATTATAAATTATGAGTGAGTGGCAGCAGCGCTTAAGCGCCTACTTCATATAAACATCACATTTAATTTTGACCGTTGATAGTTTTATAATTAATCCAAGCCGTCGATTGCCCCCCATACCTCTTTTAGGGCTTCCTACTTCTACATCCGGTTCCCAATTTTATACGAAGTTGTTTCTTTTACACCTCTCTTATTGGACCACCATTCATCTAAATTGTGTCACTGGTTTCCCAAGTATACTCCCCCGTCTCAATCTTGATTGCAACATCACTTTCTTTTGGAGTAGAACTGCATTTGGGCATCTTTTGATCTTCTTCTCTCATGAAATTTTGGATCCAATCAATCGAGACCTTTGTTTGAGCAATCATGGAGATTAGGTCTGGAAGATTGTAGAACGGTTCTTGCAGAACTCGGAAAGTGGCTAGAGCTGAGATGACAGTACCAGATGTTAATGGAGCTTCCACCAGCATGCAAACACCAAAGGTGGTGACTGAAACTAATGTTGGTGATGCCCAGAAGAGAAAGCAAACAACGGAGCATATATATAGATATTGCTTCAACCAACTTCTCTCACTTTCTCTAAGTTTCATGAGCTTTCTCAGATAGGTGGTTTCCCAAGAATGCATCTTCAATACCTTCATGCTTTTCAAAACCTCGGAGGTAAATTTGATTCTCGAGTTCTTTGCTTCCATGATGTTGGAATGGAACCTTTTTTGCAATTTGGTTAATGGGGTGTTGCTAACCATCATCAAACTTGTGGTGAGGAGTCCTGCAATGGCTGGAACCATGCTGATGTTCCTATAGAGAATGACTAGTGCTAGAAGGAGCTGGACAGGGAGCAACCATACCCTATGAATGTAGCAGAAGAAGCCTTCAATCTTCTCAGCATCCACATTGATGAGGTTTACAACTTTACCATTGCTTTGACCAACATGCTTGATTAAAAGAGATTTCCTATAGATTAAAAGAAATTTTGGCACGAAGAAGAGCTGGGTTTGTTGTGGGTATTCTCTAATGTATAAGTAATAAGAAAGGAAAGAAGAAGTGAGGCAAGGAGGCAGGAAGAGAAAGTACCAGAGTCACTGGCAAGTCCTCTCTTGAAGAAGACGCGAGGCGAAGCTACAGTCGCTCTTCTCACGGCAAGAGAAGATGAGAGTATATTGACCAAAAACCCTGTTGGGAAGGTAACCTGGACTAACAAGTAATCGGTTGCAAAATAGGAATGGTCCAGATTATGTCAGATAAAATCAACTATTAAAACTGAATGTGGTGCTTATATGAAGCAAACGCTTAAGTGCTGCTACCTATAAGCCATAAATTATTTGACACTTTAAGGGTGTTAATAAGAAAATCCCCCATTAGAATTCAATCTATGCACTAGCTATAGAAGGCTAGAAGACTCTTGTTGTCAGTCCTCTACTCCAAAATTACATGGCCAATTAATGTTTAGATAAATGTCCTTTCGTCAACATCCCTATTTGGAGGGCTCACAAACACCAATCTCTAGTGAATAAATATTCAACAAAGATAGGGTCATTGCATCCTGAAATCCCCACACTCTATCAGATTCCTCATTCCACAATTTTATTTTACTTCAGGAAAAAGAACTTTCTTTCCATGTGAAAAGACATCTCTGCCCCATGTTTTGTGGAAGAGATCAAGAGAGATAGACACAATAAGGGGCGATCATTCTCTGCAGTGATGGCTAAGAGCATTCGAGCATTTATCCCAAGATCCTCTTAGCCACCCGATGCTCACTGCGCAGCCACAGTGATTGCAAAGGATTTTCATGCCACAATAAAATAGAGAATAACCACTTTCCTTTAAGGCTGTGCTTGGTAGCCAAGAGAAGAAAATAATTTAAAGAACAAAAATAAGTACAAAAGTGTACTATTTTATTTTCTTGATTTAAGAAATTCTCATTGTATTTGGTATGTCCTAAACCAAGGGAAAATTCTTGGTAGTCAAACATACATAATATTTTTTTATTTTCTTATCATTTTTTTTTTCTCTATTCTTTTCATTTATTTTCTTTTCTTCCTTGGTTAATAAACATAGCCTTACTTCATTTCACTTCACTTCTAAAGAAATGAAACCTTGGAAGTGTTAACAATAATTTGGGGGAAAAAAACCTAGAAGGTAGTGTAGCCTCTACATCTAGACACAAGAGGAGGGGAAATGATCGCCTTTCCCCCCTAAAAAACTAAAATTTTACGGCTTTTGATGCTTCTGCATGTCCTCCCATTGATCTCAATGCTGACTCATGAACGCATTTCCTTTTAGGGAACCCTCTCCCTAATCTACGCAGTTAGATTCGGTCAAAATTAATTGACAATTGGAACACAATCAATTCTCCAATTAGTGGCTGTACTCATTTCGGATTTTTTTTTTTTTTTTTTTTTAAGAGCTTTAAAAGAAAGTGTTAGGTCCTCTGCCACTTTCCAAGTTACTTCACTTTTTATGATGAAATGTTGATCTTTTCAATTTTTCGTGTTCTGTAAGCCTTCCGGTCTACCCTAATCCACCTTTTCGCGTTAACACAAACGCGTTAAAGATAATAATCGGACAACATTTTTGAATTTTGGACCTCTTTTTATCATATCTCCACCACTGAGTTAAGGGTTTCTGTTAATTTAAACTCCACCTTCACTTGACTTGGTGGAAAAGAAAAGAGTCAGGCCATGGATTTTTCTGTAGTTTAATTATAACATGTTGGATAATGATCGGTACATGATAGGAATTCATCTTTCTTCTTCTATATATATATATATATATATATAATAGAATAGAATAGACAGAAAAAACACAGCAGAGCTAAGTTAAGCTGAGTGAATAAATCAAAGAGTAGAGGAAGAGGTTGTTGCAATGGAAGGTAGACGAAGCTCCTATGCGATTCTGACCATGTTGGTATTTGGGTTGGTAATATTATTAGATAATAGTGGTCATCATCATCGACCCATGATTGTCTTTGTTACTGCATCAGATGATGACTCGGTTGCAGGTTTGGAGTCACCCAACTCTGTCGTTCCAGAGCTTGATTTGCTTGAAGCTGCTTCCAATCGACCACGGATCTTGTCGGTACGACTATCTACCCCTATGCGTAATGGTTTCAGGAGTCAGACGGCGCCTGCCTTTCCACCCATCAGGATGGCGCCCCCCCCCCCCCCCTCCCCCATCAATGAATGATCTCTTCAAGAAAGACCTTTCAGCCCGCCCAATCACAAACCTCGTTATAGGTATACATAAATGATCTCCCACTCCAGGTAGTTATGATGGCAGCCTAGACAGAAGACATTGTTATTTCAGAAAAGATGAGGAATCGGGATCAATGTACTAGGAATCCTCCATATATGAGGAATTAGGATCAATGTACTAAAAACCGCTTCTCTCTTTCCTTTTTTCTTTCCCCTATTTTTTTTTTTTTTTTAAACAGTGGGGAGATTAAAGGAAATGCATGTGATAAGAGTTAATCCCTAGACCACAAACCTAGCGTCTGCACTACAAGCAGAAGCTGCAACCAGTGCGTTATGCACTCAATTCACCAAATACTTTTCTCTCACCCTTTCCCATCTTTAGCATCTTTAGGCTATGTTTGGTAGCCAAGAAAAGAAAAGAAAAAATTATCTAAGAAGAGAAAAGAGAAGAAAAGAACAGAAATGAAAAGAAAATAAGAGAAAAAACTGAAATTCATGTGTTTGGTAAGGAGAGAAAAGAAAAAGAAAAAAAAAATAGACGCTTTGATCTGTACAACTACGCTGAAATACTCAACACCCAGGTTTTAAAAAAAATGTGATCTAGTGTTGTTGTTGTTGTTGTGCATACATCTGTTGATTCATGGATCAACTAAGGACAACACAACAAGTGTTGTTGCTATTCCAAACCCTACTATCTTCTACCATTGACGGGCTTACTATTGTAGGGTAGTGACCACTGGGGAAGAGAAGAGGTGAGGAGGAGACTAGAGGCAACGAAGAAGAAGAAATAGGAGAAAGAAGGTGAAGTAATTGGCTTTTATCAATACAAAAAAAAAAAAAAAAAAAAAAGGAAGAAGAAGAAGAAGTAGTTGGATGGGCACTGATTGGACAAAGTGGGTGGTGGGATTAGCGACAATAGGGTTGTCAATCAGTCGAGTCGGTCGAGTTTTGATGGGGTTTAATAGGGCTTAAAGACTTTCAAAGGCTGCACCGTGTCTGCCCATTTAACTAATCGGGTTTAGTTATTGAGGGCATGGTACGTTTTATATTCGGTCGTTCAGCCTTGGGCTATAATCAGGCTACTTTAATCGGGCTTTAGTCGGGCCTTAACCGGACTACGGACATGTTTAATGTTAAACAAGCGTTAACCAGTTTTTAAACGGCCCCTCTTTAAAATGTGCTCTTGTATTCCAGCTTACTTATGCAAGCCCAAAAAAATGACACTAAATCAATAAATGATATCAAATATAACCATTATTTAAAATGTGAACATGTCTTTACTTTTTTGTTTTTACTCTTTAATTTAGGGGGTAAAATAGGTATTCTACAATCATTAAAGGATCAAGCCAGGCTGGTGCATAATAGGTTGGTCTCGGTCGGGTGTTATTCAGTCGGTCTCGGTTGGGCATCCGACGGTCAAAGTAGCAGGACTGAGATCGATCGTTTGTAAACGGGCCGGGCTCAAGCCCAACACGTTTAATAAATGGTCCGGATCAGGCCAGTCTATAAATGGTCAGTACCGATCGATTTAGTCGGGTCAGGCCACAAATTGACACCCCTAAGCGACAGAGACGAAGGGAGATGATCTCTCTCTCTCTCTCTCTCTCTCTCTCTCTCTCAATGCCCAGTCAATGCATTTATGAGTCTATGTAAAAGGGATATCTGTTTTTGTGTGATTTTGGAAGAAGATCGGCTTTTTGATTTGGGGGTTTGATTGGTTCTATCACCACCGCTTTTCCCCTTGGCAAGAATGGCGATAGATTGAAGGAGGTACACAGCGGGTGGGCAAGTCTCTTTGCTCCAGTGCTTGATGGTGGAACTGTTGCAAACTCCATGAGAGAGAGAGAGAGAGAGAGAGAGAGAGGGGGGGGAGGACAATACGCTAGATCAGGGGAAAAACCCAATGTTTTTTGGATCACCCGAAGTTATCGCGACTGTGAGACAACATAAGTTTTTTGACGGTGATCGAGAATTATGTAGTTTTGGAGGCATTTTTGAAATTTAAATTAAGAATCTTCTCATCATCATTTTCACATCCAAACACAAATAAGAAATTGATATCCGAGTTTTGTACTATTTTCTTCTTTCTTTTCCTGGGCTACCAAACATAGCCTTAGTTGATTTACCACAAAAAAAAAATGGTTATCTTTAGTGAATATTCCTAGGGCATGAAAGCCAAGGTGTAGGGTGTAGTTAATCATGGTTTTAAAAATTAGACCTGATCAAAATCACCTGGATCAGATTGATGTTGGAAGAGATCAATCCCAATGGATATTCAACAAGAACAGGTTGTCGCATCTTAATTAGATGGCCCATACTCTAAAACTCTAAATGTATTAGAAAACAAGCTTACACCTCGCTCCAAATTTTGTTTTACTTCATTTCATTTTACTCCCAACGGTTTAGAAATGCTTAAGAGTACTTCTCATCGGAAAATAGAGGAAAGCATGCTTAAGGGTGTTGTTTTCTTTGATTCTTTCAGAAATAAGATACTAGAATCTTCTAATTTTTTTTTTCTTTGGATTGTGCTTTATATTCAATCAAACTATATTCGTAGTTGGTGGCTCAATTTTATATTATTTGTTAGTGAAATATTTTTATAGTTGATAGGACTATACCGAATAGAAAACCAAAAATCAAAATCAAACCAAGCTTGCTCAATTTAGTTTTCAAAATGTGTGTATTCTCGGTTTGGTTCGATTTTGATCAAGAATTATGTATGTTAAATCGAACCAAAAATGAACCAATTGACACCGTCAAAGCTAATCAGATTAAGTTCAAGGGGGAATCCGTATTTGAAAAATATTTTTCTCTCAAACCGGTTGACAACTAATCGAATATGAATATGATAATACTATATCTGGTCATTTCTGGTGTTCCCTATGTCTTCTAGTCTATTCAACCCTACCTACCTTCACGCGGTTCAAAAGGTACTATACCCAAGAGTCTCTGACCACCTAGTTTGAATTTTGGAGTTTGTGACATTGTTCTACCGACCAAAAAAAAAGGACATCGTTAGTCTTCTACCAAAAAATAAAAATACCTCATTAATCATTTCAACAAATCAGATTCAAGGGTTTCAGTTCAGACTCAATCTTGACCAAAAAAAATAAATGACTCTGCAAAAGAAATTTTAAGGAATCCAATTTTAAAAAGGTTGATATTTGATAGGGTTGCTTCTTCTATATATATATATATATATATATATAGAAAGGCTAGTCTGATGAAAGAGCAGAGCTAAGTTAATTACTCAAAAGAGTTGAGGAAGAGAGGTTGCTGCAATGGAAGGAGGACAACGTTCCTATGTGAATCTGACCATGATCATATTAGTATTTGGGTTGGTATTATTAGATAGTACTACTGGTCATATTGGCTATGTTGCTGCATCAGATGATGACTCGGCTGCAGGTTTGGATTCACCCAACGCTGTCATCCCTAACCATGATTTTGTTGAAGCTGCTTCCATTCATTTCACTTACAAAGTGAAGATAAACGCAGCCAATAAACGCCGCGGCCAGGGACGACCTCCTAGCCCTACGTTCAATAAGGGAAAAAACCAGAGGCGAGTGAGTCCCCCTCCTCCTGAGATTATCTCCTAGCCCTACGTTCAGTAAGGTAAAAAGCAGAAGCAAGTGGCTACACCTCCTCCTGTAGACATTTTTGAGTTCGGATCAGGTCATCAATGAAGACGAAGACCTTTCAGGTTGCCCAATCATAAAGCGCTTTTGTCACCGATATAATATAATTCTCTCAGTAATCTATGTTGTCTATAATTTCTTTGATTGATACTCCAACAGCAAGGATTAGAAGGGGCTCACTATAATAAAGACATTTGATTGAGTGAAGGAGGAAGTGAGCTAGGTTGCCGCAATGAAAAACGCCATAGCCAAGTTTCATTGCTAAACAAGGCTTTGGATATTTATTTATTTATTTATTATGGTGTATGAATTTAGAATTGAAATGAGATGATATCCAGAGATGATATCCAATGATTTCTTAGAACTTGTAATGATGTCTAATAATGTTTAAAATAATATAACATCCAACATTAATGCATATATTAGGTTTTTTTTTTTTTTTTTTTTAAGAACTTGTACCGTTCGTTTATTATTTTTTCGTGTTCTCTGTTTTTTGATTGTTTATTTGACTTTATTAATTGTTAGGAAGTTTTCACCTTTTAAAGTCCATACCGTTTGTTTCTGTTTTTCTGTTGTTCCCGTTTTTACGAACTATGCTCTAAACCCAACGAAAACCCCACACCATAGCTTGACCTCGTGAATTGGTAGTGACTTATGGTGCAGGTGGAAGATAGGTTCCCCAAAAAATCCATTGTCATTTCTGTCTGCCATGGTTGGATGAATGGTGTTAATTGGTTCGGTTTCGGTGTATATGGTTTGGTTCGGTTTGGTTTATATTTACTTAGTTGAAACCAAAATCGAACCATTTACTAAACGGTTGCACTTTCTGAAACCAGAACCGTTTAGTAAACAATTTAGGTTTCACAATTTTTAAATGGTGTCGGTTTCATGGTTTTGATCGCGGCTTAATCCATACGGTTTCTAAATAGTTAGCAATCAATTTGCTAATTTATTCGCATGGTTACTGAAATTTGTTTTTGTTGATAAAAGCTTCAATCTTATATCAAATTAAATGGGGCATTGAACAAGCAATGATTTAACTACATAATAGGAGTAACTTATTTAATAGACCGTTGGACAACCTCTATGGTCTTTTATTCTTCCCTAAATTAACCCATCCAGTTTTGTTAAAATAACCAAATAACTAAGCAAAAGAAAATATTACATGGAGAAAGTGGAATACAAATAAAGCTGTTAATGAACACGTACAACTTATCATTAGTGTTCTAAAGTTAAAGAGCATGAGGCACTGAAAACACTAACCCCTTATTCTATTAAATCGCTATACAGGTTAAACATGTAGGTTTTGACGGTGTAAATGGTTCGGTTTTCACGGTATCAATTCGGTTTGAAATCACCGAGTTAAACAGTTAAAACCGAACTGACCCATTTACCTAGCCGGTCTTAAACTTGAAACCAGAATTGAACCATTTACTGAACGATATTGCAGTTTCAGTGTCAACGGCTAGATTCAGTTTCGATTTCAAATTTACATCCTTAGTTGGATGGGAAGAAGATGATTTGGGTCCCACCATTTCATATTATTTAAAAAAAAATAGTTTGGAATAAAAGGTCACCAGTATCTGCTAGGCCATGTGGCAACTTACCAACTTATGTGGAGAATATTTACTCTGCACTTCATCCCAAAAAAAAAAAACTCTCCACATATCCACATATGTGGAGCTGATCTGGACACAATAAAGACTCCATAGTAGTGACTTCTGTAGAAAAAGTAAGGGTTACGCCAGTCGTGGAATTTTCAGCAGTCTAATTATAAGATGGTTGATATTTGATGGGCCTGCTACTTGCTATTCTTGTTCTTCTATATACACATATAGATAAAGACTAGACTAGAAGAGCAGAGCTAAGTTAATTCCTCAGCAAGTGGAGGAAGTGAGCTAGGTTGCTGCAATGGAAGGGCGAGGACGTTCGTATGTGATTCTGGTTCTGATGACGATACTGGTATTATTAATAGATAATACTGGTCATTGTCGACCCATGGTTGTCTATGTTGCTGCATCAGATGATGACTCGCCTGCAGGTTTGGATTCACCCAACAGAGTCTTCCCCGAGTTTGATTTGGTTGAAACTGCTTCCAATCGTTTCAATTACGTAGAGATTAAAGCAGCTGGCCCACGACGGAATGGCAGCCCGGTACAACCTAGCCCTATGCACCATACGCCAATTCACTTCGGCCGTCGTGAGGAGAATGATCCTTTGGCTCCCCCTCCTGATGTTTTGAGTAGTTATCAGTTAGGAAATCATCAATGATAAAGGCCTTTCAGCCTCTACCAAATCATAAACCGCTTTTCGTTCCATCATTATACATATGTTATATGTATGCATATATGTCCATAGATATGAGATTATTAATGAACTCCTTGATCTCCACAGACTAGATTGTCCTCCACTTTCAACTTTTAGAGAAAGTTGCAATAAAGGATCCATATATTTTGGGGGAGAAAGTATTTCCCTCAATCTGTAGAGGGCGTCATCGATCATCTTAGGGTTCATAAATCCCTATAGGGTTTTAGTATGTTCTTGAAATATCCCCCCATGCCTTATCTCGGCCATCCCATACCCATTTTAGATGGATTCACATTCACCATGGGTGGAGGGCTACGACGTTGCAGCTTTTCACCAACAAAGGGGTGGGAAATCGTATCGTACAATATTTAGAGAGAGAGAGCTATATCATGGCAATCTTTTTCCTATGCTGATAACTATATCCTAAGCATGCAATTTTCTCTCGTTCCTTTGTTGTCTCTAATTTTTTCAGGGGAGGAGATCATTTATACATCTGTTCCTTAATACTAGCATATGAGGATTCTGTTGGTGTATGATGTCTTATATTCCGTCGCAGTTTAATCCAGGGAGTACTGGTGCAGGTGCCTCGACAGGCAGGACGGCGGTCCCGCTTGCCTATAAGTGGACTGTGGGGGTTGCAAGGGATATAGGAGGCCCCGTGCATAGCGGGGGTGTAGGGGGGCACAGGCCCCGAACAAATTTTTTATTTGAGGGTAGTTTTGTACTTTCCTGATTAGGATTTTTCACTATATATTTATAGCAAGATTTTCTTTCTCTGTAATGCAAGTAATACTGAGAGGTGTGAGGATGAGTGATGTAACCCTATTCTCCATTGATAGTGAAGCAAGATCTTATCTCACCGAGGACGTAGGCAATTTTGTCGAACCTCATAAAAAACTTGAGTGCATTACTTGTTCTTATTTTTCCATTATCTTCTATGTCGTTTTAGAGTAAGGGTGTTAATCGGTTCGGTTTCGATTTAAACGGTGCGAATCAGTTTGGTTCACATTTATTTGACTAAAATCATAACCGCACCATTTACTAAATGGTTCCACTTTCTAAAACCGTGACCGTTTAGTAAACGGTTTCGGTTTCCACAATTTCTAAACGGTGTCAGTTTCACGGTTTTAAACGGTTTTGATTTTGATTTATTCCATACGGTTTGTAAAACAGTTCACAATCGGTTTGTTATAACTGGCAACCATCTCTAAACTGAAGATCATAAGCTTATCAAAAAATAATTGGCAACCACAAATAAGAGATTCTATATTAACGATGGTATGTCTTAATTTGATAATCTAGTGCTATTTCTTTGCATGGCCATTCTCAAACATTTAGAGCTAATATCATACAACATCCAAATCTAGCCTTCTATAGCATAAAATATTAAAATGACATGTGGTTCAGTCAAAACACCCCATCCATGATAACATGATAACATAGTAACATATATGGATTACAAGTTCATGATCTAATGCCTAAACTTGCATTGAATTGTAATAAATCATACCAAAGCAGGATAGGCACTTAATTTAATTGTTAATTGTTATACGGATTACTGCCCCTTCTTTATATAATTGTTATACGGACTAATCGAATCGGTTTAAACGGTTTTAAACGATTCAGTTTAAACAGTTTCAATTTGGTTTGAGACCAACGGGTTCTGCAGTTAAAACTGACCCGACCCGTTTAGCTAATCGGCCTGAAACTTGAAATCATAACCGCACCATTTACTAAACGGTTTTGTGATTTCAGTATCAACGGATCGATTCGATTTCGATAAACGGTTTCGATTACAAATTCACATCCTTATTTTAGAGTTATATTTCTACATGTTCTCCTTTTCAAATCTTTCAACGGGGTCTATTTTAGATATTCTACCATTCTAGATGAACGGCAAAATATGAAGATGTGTACAAAAATGATCCTTGTATTGACATTATCGGAATATTTATCCCTTCCTGTAGTTGATATTACTACAGCAAAGAGGGAATGGCCTCTAGGCTCCAGTGCTCCACCGAACACTAAGGGGCAAGATGGAAAAAATACCTTTTAAGTTCCGTTTGGTTGGTTAGAGTTAGTGGGGTGGGATCAGTCTGACTGCCCAGGATAAGTTGATAAACACTCAATGTCCAACAAAATCCTTTGTCCCCCTTTATCCTCCGCACCCCACTAGTAGTCTTTTCAAACGCCCATCAAATTTGAATGAAAGTTTAAGGGAAAAGTGAGGAAAGTTGCACCTTTCTCAATCCATCTTACCCAATAACCAATCTAACATGTCAAGTAATGAAAAAAAAAATAAAAAATCTTCATTAATTATTCCTATCTCAAAATTCTACTAACATGTGGAGCCCAATCCCCCAACCTACCCGACAAAATGTCTGGGGTCCTTGAACAAAAGACATGGGCTTGAACTGATCAGGGGAGGATGGAATGAATTGGTACATATAAGAGAGAGGACCAATTGTCGCCTTGTTTGCTGGAAGTTTAATTTTCTAGTAGGTGAAACTAACCGTCTAACTAGTCTCAAACTTGGGTGGATCCAATTTTTTTTTATGCACAAATGCGTATATAACGGTCGTCTCTTTATCTGTGTGGATTAGATTGTGTAAAAGTGGTTTTTGTATGAGAACCTAATCTACACTCCTTGACATGGAGAATATGATAAGTCAAAGCTTCTTGACACATGATGAAAATGTAAAGGCTCAGTGACGAGCCTCTGATGAGAGGTACTACGCTCATTTTCAATTTTTTTTTTTTTATTTTAATGACTCATTTTCAAGTCATTGACTTTTGAATGAAAGTCGACCGTAGTAACACATTCAATGATCTAATTTACCCATGTGTTACTAAAATCAAATTTTAGAACCTGCTCTGAAGAACGACCATTCAATCTGGTTGCATAGCTAAGAAGGATCATGAATGTCAATTTCACCATGAGGACACCAATCCAAGAAAGGTCCAGAGCATCTATCCAAAATACATATAACAACAGTAGAGTTATGGTTGGACAGCAAAAATCTTCTCGGGCCTGGGCCATATAATTTTCAAAAAGCACCTTGCTTTCTGGGTCCGTCACAAATTTCCACGATGTTTTACAGTCTATTGATTTCAATTTCATGGAAAGTGTTGATCTTTTTAATGCTTCGGTTCTGCAAAGCATCATGGAAATTTGTGACAGGGCTAGCACGAATCTTCTGGGGCCTTGGGCCATATCATTTTCAAAATGCTCCTTGCTTTCTGGGCATGTCACAAATTTCCACGATGCTTAACAGTCTAATCTCAACTTTGTGGAATCTTCTAGGGCCTTGGGCCATATCATTTTCAAAAACCGCCTTGCTCTCTGGGGCATGTCACAAATTTCCACAATGCTTAACTGTCTAATCTCAACTTTGTGGAATGTATTGATCTTTTCAATGCTTCGGTTGTTTAAAGCATCGTGGAAATTTGTGACATGCCCTAGCACGAATCTTCTAGGGCCCTGGGCCATATAATTTTGATAAAAGCGCCTTGCTTTCTACGACATGTCACAAATTTCCACGTGTTGATCTTTTCAATGCTTCAGTTCTGTAAAGCGTTGTGGAAATTTGTGACATGCCCGAGCACGAATCTTCTAAGGCCATGGGCCATATAATTTTCAAAAAGCTCCTTGCTTTCTAGGGCATGTCACAAATTTCCACAATGCTTTACAGTCTATAGATCTCACCTTTGCGAAAAGTGTTGATCTTTTCAATGCTTCAGTTCTGTACGTCTTTCAATCTATCCTATCCTATGCTATCCATGGTTCTAACTATTGATATCCGCAATTCATATCGGTTTGGCATGTCTCTTCAATCCTATTATCTGGCCGATATCAGCTGAAGCATACAGAAAGAATTTAGAAACGTTCTGTAACTTGCCTTTAGTGATCAGGTTTATATTCTATTTATAATTATTTGATTTACAAAGAGAATGATCTCAGGTGAGAGACGTGTGTACAGAAGTTTACAAAATAATGGACTCTATACAGAATTGGTCTTCTAGGTGTTTAGGATAGAGATGGAGTGCTAACGATGGAACTGACCTCAAGAGACTTGGTCAACCATCGTTAGCCTTATCACACACAAACCAGGGTAAAAGAAGGCAAAAAAATCTGTTTTTTAAGGAAAATCAGGTGTGTTTCTGACCGATACGATGATCCGATACCATAGAGGTCTTTGGAATGGAAAAAAATCATCTGCAATTCCGATCTCGTACAATTCCGTGCAATACCACCTTCAGGCGGTGACACGTGTATTGATACAAATACAATGGCCCAGATCTGATTTAAATGTATTTTCACTGATTTAATGTTTTATTAGTTGTACCAGATCTGAGCCATTGTATTGGTATCAATACACGTGTCACCGCCTAAAGGTGGTATTGCACGGAATTGTACGAGATCGAAATTGCAGACGATTTCAACCCGGAATGGTCTATACACGATCCATGCACTAAACCCATAATTGCCTATTCTAATTCCTACCCATCTCATCATTAATCATAGCAATAGAGATATCTCGACTCCCTTATTTGAAGACTTCTTCTTCTTCTTCTTCTTCTTCTTCTTCTTATTTTTCTATATATAGACTAGAAAAGGGCAGACCTAAGTGAATTACTGAGAGACTAAGAAGTGATTACTGCAATGGAAGGAAGACGTTCCTATGTGATTCTAAGCATCTTGGTATTTGGGTTGGTATTACTAGAAGATGATATCGGTCGACAGAAGGGCTATGTTGCTGCATCAGACTTGGCTGGTTTGAACTCACAAGCTGCTTCCATTCGTTTCAATTACCAACTGAGAACAAACCCAGCTGGACGACATCCTAGCCCTATGCACAACCAGCCAATTCACTATAAAAGTCCTCCTCCGGCTCCGAAGCGTAGCCCTCCTCCTCCGGCACCGTTGCGTTGTACTCCTCCGGCTCTCGTCCCTCCTGATGTTAGGAAATAGAACATATCAGTTAGGAGATCACCATCATCAATAATCAAGACCTTTTAGCCAACCGAATCACAAAGTGCTTTTGTGATAATGATCTCCAGCTACTGATGATGGCAGCTAGCCTAGAAGACTTTGTTGTTCTCCCACTTTCAGAAAGTTGTAGTTGCATGGATCCATCTATCGCTGGTTTCTCTCTCTCTCTGTTGTCTTTTAATTTCTCTAGTTAAAGAGTAAGGTCTTACTGTAATACATACATTTGATTGAAACTTTTGAGGTTTTTATAACTTTAAGCTAGGATGTGCTAACATAAAAAAATATTATATTGGATAATGATTGTCAAAAAAATAAATTTTTTTGGTAGGTTTAAAAATCTTCACTTCTTTTCTGTCTAATTTTTCTTGCAATGAATCGGAACCTTAGGCTCTATCTGATTGCAGAAAAATAAAGGGAGAAAAGTGAGATGAAATTAAAAAATGATTTTTTTTTTTTTTTTAATTATTACATAGAACGGAAGAGGGTTCCCATGGGAACAATACCATCTACGTGGGACTCACATGATGAGGGGGGAAGGAGTTCAAATTGTCTACAATGAGTGGTGAGATGCAGCGATCATCCAACGACTGGGTGCATGGCAGTGTCCTCCCAATAGCTGGAAGTTCACTACACCTCACTGCTTTACTGCAGATGATTTTGATGGGGGTGGAGGACAGAGAAAATAATAAAAGAAACCCATGTGAAAAAGCATACCTTACATTGGCAGTTTTGAAATATTTTTCCCTTATTGCCTAAAATGATTGTGTACTTAATTTCAAATCATTTCAAATACAATTGTACAATTTAATCATTGCGCTACAGGCTAACCCACTATTGAGTTGCTCTCAAGATATGATGTCATAATCTTTTCTTTAAAACCAACATCACTTCCCTTCTCTTCCTTCTGCCTTTTGCTAAGCTAGGCCTCTTCCTAAAAGCAGTAGGAAAGACAACTTGTGGGAAACCTAAAAGCAATACGATCAGGTCCAGTTGTCTGGGTCCATAGGCTTCACCTGGAAAAATATGGGGTAAAATGAAAATCCAGTTGTTAAGTTATGGGCTTCACCTAGATGTCACTTATCCCAGTCAAAGACTTCGGCTTGAATAGCTGTTGGAATGACAAATTTTCGCCAATACGATGAGGTCCAGTTGTCTGGGTCCATAGGCTTCACCTAGAAAAATATGGGGTATAATGAAAGTCCAGTTGTTGAGTTATGGGCTTCACCTAGATGTCACTTATCCCAGTCAAAGACGTCGGCTTGAATAGCTGGTGGAATGACTAATTTTCGCCTTTTTCTTCTTTCCTGGAGGACGATGTTCAAGGCCCAGTTTCCAGTATTACTAGCCCAGATATTATATGATCATGAGTCATGGGTATGACGCCCATTAAACGACAGAAAAATATTATTGAGTTGTATTTGGGCTTGTAATTTTGATGGAAGGAATGAATAACGTATAATAATAGGAAGACAGAAGCCTGAAAGGCAGCATGACCCTGTACCCAAACACAACGGAAGCGAAATGATTACCCTACTCCTCATAGAAGACAGAAATTCTAGGAACCCTCTCTCGTAATTGTAATAGTATTACTGTAGTAATAATAATAATAATGGTAGCGGATCTATATTCTACTTCAGAGTGATGACATCTATATGCCCCACTAGGGGTTGGAGACAATTCAGCAAGGGGCTATGAGGAGGAACTAGCGTGAGTGAGATGTGAATTGGATGAGAGAGAGAGAGAGAGAGAGAGAGAGAGAGAGAGAGAGAGAGGTACACATTGATTATATAACAATTTGAGATCGAATCCTTTGCATGTATGTTCACTTGAACTAACATCTCAAGCGCAAAGAACTGTCCTATTTCTTTCCATTTAAGGGGTGTAGATAGGTATATATGGAAGCAGAAGGGACCACGTGTTGGCATTTGAGATGTAGGTTCAGGTAAACGTACCAATAAAAGAAGGTAAATGAATCAAGTTGTTTTCACCCCCCCCACCCCTCAAGAAATCAGGGCATCAAGTGTAATAGGCCAAATTGTAAACACTCTACGCCAATACCTAGACGAATATAAATGAGTCAGAGGGATGGTGGTAATATTCCTTTCTTTTTTCTTTTTCTTTTTTTAATAAGTGGCAATATTCATTAAAATGGGATCTTCTAGATGGCACCATT
>NC_056566.1:18830581-18854170 GCF_013358625.1 Macadamia integrifolia
TGGAAGTTCTACCTAGAGATCTGGATTCTTGATTTTTGTAAGCTTTACTGTGGTTACTTGAATGTCTCTTCATAAATTCTCTCCTTGGAGACATTCATACGCTTAATTGTTTCATGCTTACCCAATTGCATAGGAATCTTTATAATCGCCAGGGAAAGGACCCATCAGATTGAAGATATGAATGAAGCTTAGCCAAATAAAGAAGGAAATGGGGCATTGGATCAAGAGTTGCCGAGAAGGAACTAAATTCATTTATTAAAGTGGATTTCTCTTTCTCATTTTAAATAATTTTTAGCATGGGTTTTAGACTTAGTATTTGAATTGGGTAGAGATATCTCTCCTATATGACTGCTATTCCTTGATGGATTGTTGATGCAGCCATTAAATTCATTGTATCAAATTATTTGTGTTGCAGCCAGCTTTATGAGAGGAATCACCACAATCAGCCTCTTTAGAATAATTTTTTATTATCTAAATTAAATTAATTATTTAATATTGATGAATCCCACATTTTATTGTAACCATCAAATTATAAAGGTCATATTAGTAGGTGTTAATGTGATGACGTTATTTGATAATAGTGTTCTTGTAATTATATTGTAGTATAGCAACTTTCCCTTCAATCACAAATTCTGATATCCAAACATACATGGGGTGGTAAAGTTCAACTTTCCCAAGCCAACCAAACAAGCATGGGGTGGGAAAGATATACTTTTCTACAACTTTTCCATTCTTGTCATTCACCCCAACAACATGTGGGACCCATGTGTCATACAATCCCACCCCAGACTCCCCTCTAAACAAACGGGGCCGTAGGAAAGACAACTTGTGGGAAACCTAAAAGCAATACGATCAGGTCCAGTTGTCTGGGTCCATAGGCTTCACCTGGAAAAATATGGGGTAAAATGAAAATCCAGTTGTTAAGTTATGGGCTTCACCTAGATGTCACTTATCCCAGTCAAAGACTTCGGCTTGAATAGCTGTTGGAATGACAAATTTTCGCCAATACGATGAGGTCCAGTTGTCTGGGTCCATAGGCTTCACCTAGAAAAATATGGGGTATAATGAAAGTCCAGTTGTTGAGTTATGGGCTTCACCTAGATGTCAATTATCCCAGTCAAAGACGTCGGCTTGAATAGCTGTTGGAATGACTAATTTTCGCCTTTTTCTTCTTTCCTGGAGGACGATGTTCAAGGCCCAGTTTCCAGTATTACTAGCCCAGATATTATATGATCATGAGTCATGGGTATGACGCCCATTAAACGACAGAAAAATATTATTGAGTTGTATTTGGGCTTGTAATTTTGATGGAAGGAATGAATAACGTATAATAATAGGAAGACAGAAGCCTGAAAGGCAGCGTGACCCTGTACCCAAACAAAACGGAAGCGAAATGATTACCCTACTCCTCATAGAAGACAGAAATTCTAGGAACCCTCTCTCGTAATTGTAATAGTATTACTGTAGTAATAATAATAATGGTAGTGGATCTATATTCTGCTTCAGGGTGATGACATCTATATGCCCCACTAGGGGTTGGAGACAATTCAGCAAGGGGCTATGAGGAGGAACTAGCGTGAGTGAGATGTGAATTGGATAGAGAGAGAGAGAGAGAGAGAGAGAGAGAGAGAGAGAGAGAGGTACACATTGATTATATAACAATTTGAGATCGAATCCTTTGCATGTATGTTCACTTGAACTAACATCTCAAGCGCAAAGAACTGTCCTATTTCTTTCCATTTAAGGGGTGTAGATAGGTATATATGGAAGCAGAAGGGACCACGTGTTGGCATTTGAGATGTAGGTTCAGGTAAACGTACCAATAAAAGAAGGTAAATGAATCAAGTTGTTTTCACCCCCCCCACCCCTCAAGAAATCAGGGCATCAAGTGTAATAGGCCAAATTGTAAACACTCTACGCCAATACCTAGACGAATATAAATGAGTCAGAGGGATGGTGGTAATATTCCTTTCTTTTTTCTTTTTCTTTTTTTAATAAGTGGCAATATTCATTAAAATGGGATCTTCTAGATGGCACCATTTTAGTGTCACTTTTTTTTAACCTTATAATATTTTATCTTTCTAATATAATACATATTTTTTTCAATAAGGGTAAATACTGTTATTTTATATGTATACTAAAAATAAATGCAAGACAATGATAACTTTTGATAATTACATAATGATAAGTCACTTTGAAATTATTTTTGAAAACCTTTTTATCCTCTTTAATTGAAGAATTTATGGCAATTTGATGAAGAACAATTAAATAAAGGCATCAAATTCTAAATACACATATAGAGGTGTCATTTAGATAACATACGATGATGACTTGTAAAGGAATCTTATATGCTAGTATCTTATTGATAGTTGGATACACCTCTCATCATCATCTTAGATATTCACCTGTCTATTGTTGCAACCCTATTCTCTACATCTTTGATATAGCACCTCTCTCTCTTTCTCTCTCTCACTTTATGGTTTTTAAAGAAATTAAGAGAGAATAGGAGAATGGATCAAATGTAAGCAAACAATAACACTAGGAAATCTGCGATCTAACATAGAGTGAGGCTGCTGACTATAGTAGCTGGCTTACACACATTTCGTACAAAAATAAGCATAATACAATAAGTAATGAATGAGCACCTCTCTTTCTAGCAAAAAAAGAATAAGCACCTCCCTCAAATAGGAGAACGTTGCGTGTTAAAGCACCACTACCACGAGCGAAAATGTGAACAAAGCAACTGCAGCACCGGTTATTTATATAGTTCCAACTAAGCATCTCTTAATTAGGCTGGGTAGGGTAACCAGGTTACTAAACAGAGGAAGGAATTGGTTTCTCTTCTTTTGGGGGTTTGTACACAGGCGTTGGTAGCTTCTGCTCTGGTGCTGGCTTCTCCACCGGAGGAGGCTTGTACACAGGAGTTGGTGGTTTGTGTTCTGGTGCTGGTTTCTCCACCGGAGGAGGCTGTTAGACAGTAGTGGGTGGTTTGTATTCCACTGGTGGCTTCTCGGTCGAAGGAAGCTTCTGTTTGGATGGTGGCCGCTCCTCCTTTGGTGGCGCTTTTATTCTAGTGAGGGTGGTTTATTCATCGGAGGAGGCTCGTTATAAACATGCACTGGCGACTTCTCCATCGATGGAGGCTTTGCTTTGGATGGTGGCCTCTCTTCCTTTGGTGGTTTCTGTTTTGGTGGCCGGTAGTGGTGGTTTATTCATTGGAGGAGGCTTCTTATAAACAGGCACTAGTGGCTTCTCCATGGAAGGAGGCTTCTGTTTGGATGGTGGCCAGCCTCTCTTCCTTTGGTGGTTTCTGTTCTGGTGGTGGTGATTTAATCATTGGTGGAGGCTTCTCATAAACAGGAGTACTGCTTGGCGGCTTGTACTCTGGTGGTGGCGGCTTCTTCACTGGAGGAGGCTTGTACTCAGGTGAAGGTGGTTTTCCATATAGAGAAGAAGCCTGCTTCTGATAATCGGCTAAGGAGGGAATAGTGAGAACTACCACTCCCAAGAGGAAAAACAATAGATGAGTGAGAGAAGGGATATCATAGGTTCGGATTTATTTGTTGATCTATCTGATGTAGAACTGGAAGACTAGGTTTGGCCTTTTATAATGGAAGTGAACATGTTAAGTTTGTTTCGAATTCTTGACCCATTTTGAAGATTGACCCGATCCGACATATTTTGGTGGTGACCCGAATGGAAATTTTTTTGAGATCTGTGATGGAAGTAGAGGGGTTGGGCCGATAGGCCCAAGCCCGGAGCCCATCACTGATCTCGTATGGGGGTGCAGGGGCATAGCCCCCACGGTATGGTTCGATCGGATCGACCGTGATCCGATGGGTCGACCCACGATTTTGGAGTATATATAATGTACTGTTGCTTGTTGAGAAAGTCATTGTATTCTAGGGTTTTCACGCAACTAGGGTTTCAGGGCGAGTTTTTCTTCGCCGCTGCTAGGGTGTAATCTCTCTTCTGTATAGTGAATCATCTTCTTCTTCGCCCGAGGACGTAGCACACCACCCTGGTGTGTGAACCTCGTTAAATCTTTGTGTCGTACAGATCTATTGTCTCTTTATTATTCGTGTTTCTTGGTGTTTGATCTAACAGAACCCAATATCAACCAGCCATGTACCCCACACCATTTTTTTTTTTATGAAAAAAAATTATTATCGACGGAACAACATTCCGGCATGATCAGCATACAAGGATTGCCAGCTAAGAGGGGGAGGGGGAGAAGAAAAACAAAGCAAAGAAGACTGATCCATAGCAGCCCGTGAAGCCAAACAATCAACGACAGAGTTTCCTTTGCGAAGGGTGTGAGTAAAACAAACGTTGAAGTTACCCACTAGGGAAGACAATCAGAAATAATTGAAGAAATGCGCCGAGGACAAGCAGTAGTTCATCTATTGAGGAGGTTCACCACAAGCTAATTATCACTTTCAATAATGATAAAGGCAAACGGTAAGTGTGCACAAGCAAAAGAGCTTGTCTAGCCGCGAGAGCTTCGGCAGTAATAGCATAATTATGACTGATGCAATAAGAAAATCCCCCAACCACAAGAGCCTGTGAGTTTTTGAAGATGCCTCAAATACCTGCATAACTCAGATTACCAAGACTTGCCCCATCGACATTAATTTTAACCAAATCCGAGGTGGGAGGTGACCAAGAGACAAATCTACGCGACCGACAATTGAGCCTGGGAAGAGAAGGGAAGAATTCTCTAACTGACCTAATAGCCTGAAGCAAGACGTCATTTGGAATGAATGATTCTTCTCAAAAAATCCACGCTCAATACCTAATGTTAGATCAAACACCAAGAAATACTAAAATAAAGAAACAATAGATCCGCACGACACAGAGATTTAACAAGGTTCACACACCAGTGTGGTGTGCTACGTCCTGGGCGAAGAAGAAGATGTTTCACTATGCAAAAGAGAGATTATATCATTCGGGTCGCCACCAAAATATATCGGAGCTAGTCAATCTTCAAAACAGGTCAAGAATTCGAGACACACTTAACACCTAGTCCAGACAAACAAAATGATGGAACAGTAGACATCAGTTTTGGATGTGGACACTCTATCTTTCAGTGGAATGAGACAATGGGAGAAAATGAAATTAACAACGTTGGGCGGGTTCTGGAGTAGAGATGGATCTTCCAATTCATCCCAATTCTGAAACGTGCTCGGGCATTTGAAGGAAAATATGGTCTTGATTTTGGGGAGAGCTACAGCAAAGTGGACGACTATTGGGAAGATTGAGACCTCTATAATTTAATAAATTAGGAAGAGGAAGCTTTTGATGCAGGATTTTCCAAATCAAATGTTGAACTTTAGGCGTCATTGGGAGACGCCAAATCTTGAGCCAGTGAGATGAAGGGATTTGGAGAGTGCTATTTAGGGAAATGTTGTATGCTGAAGCAACTGAGAAAGAGCCAGTTGAGTTTGCGTACCACACACACCTATCCTCTGTGGGGAAAATATGGATCAGGATGGAGAGGATAAAACGAGCGATGTCTGGAGGCCACCATTGGAAAATCAGATCTGAGCGCCAAGTTCTTGTAGTCTGATCTATGAAAGGCGCTACCATGGTAGGGGAGTCATGCTGTAATGGGAAGGGAGCTTCAGCTAGAAAGACGTTCGGAATCCAGTAATCTGTCCACGGGTTAATTGAAGTACCATCACCAACTTGTAAAAAGATGCCTTTGCGGAGAAGATCCCTTGCCGAGCATATGGATTTCCATCCCCACGAAACCGTAGAAGGACACTTGGCCTGAAGAAAAGAGGAGTTGGGAAAATGTTTTTGCTTCATGAGCTTTGTCCAAAGAGAAGCTGGTTGTTGAAGAAGTTTCCAACACTTATTTGCTAGCAAAGCTGAATTTACAGTGATCGGTTTTTTTATAATCAGCCCCACCCCCAAATCTTTTTGGTTGGCAAATGGTTCCATGAGATGGCGGGGAGATGCTTGCTAGTACCATTGGACCAATAGAAATCCCTACAAATATTGTCCAGAGATTTGTGAACAGATGACGGGATCTTGACATCGTGCATAACGGCATAGCTAAGAGAGTTGACGGAATAAGAACCAGCTTGCTGATAGGACTGAGGAACTGAGTCTTCCAATGTTGAAGTTTATCTGCGACTCTGTTAAGAAGATCCACACAATGAGCTTTGGACAGCTTACCACTGATATATGGAATTCCCAGATACTTGTCAAGTTGAGCAGTAGGAGCATTTGGAAGAATTCACACAATGAGTTTTGTACCCCGTTTTGTACCCCACACCATGCATTCTTTGCTCTCAGATGTGAGATAGGATCCATTGTTCGTAAGATCATCTGGTCGTACAAATCAGCATCTAATACCTATCATTCATTCTGCTATAAGAAGGATAAAAAAAATATATTTGAAAACAAAAAGGACAGATGTTGGATGTTGATTCATATAACCAGGTGATCGTACAAGTAACTGATCCACTTTCGTAGGGGATGGTGTAAAAAGTTGCCCATTTAATGGGGATGGGTCTAAATTGTTTTTTGACCCATTGGGTAGACAATGCACAAGAGCCACTTAAGGAGTAATTGATTATTGGACACTTGGACCTATGTGGGTGAGGTCATCTAGCTTATCACGATTGTCTCCTTTTGGAGATTTGCGTCTAATGAAAGGGTGGAATCCATTTAGCAAGTTTTTCCTTTTTTTCTAATGAATCCATGCAGTTGTGGGGTCAATATGGGCCCGTGGGATTAGTCAGGCCGAAAGGTTAGATACCTATCATTAGCACAAAAAAAAATGTTTAGATTGGTTTTGCATGTACAAGGAAGAAGGATTTACTTATTAACCCCAATTTGATAAAAACGAGTTTAATTCTATTAAATGTACCATACCACCCCATGATCCCATGCCACCATGAAAGGACTAATCGTACACAATTGAAGCACATGTTTCCACCTGAGTCATAAATTTCCACAGTGTACTTCATGAACACGGTGGTGGGCAGTTAATCTGATTATATCCTAGTTCTTGGCTAAACTGATGCTTAATTTATTATATTTTTGGTAAATATATCGATTAATTTATTGGCATTATGCTTTATTGTATGTGCATCTCTCTCTCTCTCTCTCTCTCTCTCTCTCTCTCTCTCTCATGTAGAGTCAAATGATTATTTCAAAAAAATATTATAATTACTACTCTATTAGTATAGATTTTATTGGAAAACCACGAGAACACAAACAATTCTTACCCCTTGTCCGCCCCTCTACAATAGAAAGTCATTTCGAGCTGACCATAATTGCCTAGAAAATTGTAAAGAAATTAATCTTTTACAAAATCAATTCTTACCCCTTGTCTGCCCCTCTGGGTAATGTTTGAGAACTCGCAATCAAGAAGGGGATTGATCAAGGTTAATATATATTTGGAACGTCATGGATTGGACAGAAATTCTTTCATTTTATATTTATAGTCACCATTTTTAATTATTTTTTGACCTCTTATTTGTATCGATCCACCGAATCAGTATCAGAAAAGAATCAAAATCGATCAAGGTCAATACCAATCCATTCCAACTATTTCCAATCGATCTGATCTGATTCCTCAAACCATGCTCGTGAGTCCCATATCTGGCCCCTTTGTCAGTTTCTATTACAATTGCATGAAAGTTAAAAAACAAAATCCGATTCCAGACCCAATTCTAATTCTAATTCAGAATCACAAATCCATCACAGCCATCGTCGAGCCATGTACCACCATCGTTGGAAAATTCTCTCTTCTCCACCTTCGCCAAACAAGAAATTGTAGATGGAAGATTGGGGATTTGAGAATTTTAAGGTTAAAGTTGAGATAAGGGTAAAATGGTTATTAGATTTTAAATGTTTTAATTCAAAATATAAGAAAAGATAAAATAATCATTTCTATTTCAAAAACTAATACCTCACTTACAATGTTATATTTTATAGACCATAACATAATAAATGAAACTCAAGGAGTGGATATATTTAGGTCAAACCTCAGGTAAGATATATGTAAATTTCCCTTAAAAACTATTAACTGCGGTTCTTGTAAATTAAAACGGAACTCAAAACAATTATTACAAAAATAAATAATAATAATAATTCAGACCTACCACATTGAGCATAAACACTAGTGACACCCCATATGTCCCATCTCGTATAGGCATCTAGTTCCTCTCTATAGTTTTACCAAAAGAAAAAACTTCCGCTTTATAGTCTATAGCAAAATTTAGTTATAGGTATCGGTATCAAAAAATACCGATCCGACATCAATTCAGATCAAATTTGATTATTGTGGATCATAATCGATTTGAATCGATCAGGTATTGATATTAATCTCAATCAATATTAATACAATACAATCAATAGGACCAATCCACAATCTTAGAACAATGGTCACTAGCCAATGCCATCTCTTTCATACGTTTTTTATTTCAATCAACCTAGACAATCCCCTCCTCTCTCCATCACAACCACACATCGTATAGTGTTGAAATTCAGTGCATAACGCACTGGTTGCAACCTCTGCTGGTAGAGCAGGTGCTAGGTTTGTGGTCTAGGGATCAACTCCTGTCACATGCATTCCCCTCCCCCCTTTCTTATCATCCCCCTCTCCTCCCCTCTTGTGTGTGTAAGTAAAAGTTCCCTTGGGCAGGTTTATAGAATGTAAATAACGAAAAAAAAAAGAAGTATAGTATCAAAATTAACGAAGAGGAGAAGAGGAGAGGGGAATGGATATAATGTTGGAAAATAAGAACATTAGGAAATCTGCAATAATAAGACATGTGGCTTAGTTGCTACACTAAGTAATAACAAAAGCACCTCCCTCTAGTAGGAGAATATTACATGTTGAAGCAATGCTACCACTGGCGAAAAATTAAACAAAGCAAATGCAGCACCTCTTATTTATATAGTTCCAATTAACTGAGCATTAATCAATTAAGCTGGGTAGGGTGAGGGAGGGCAACCAGGGTAATCACCATAGGGAGCACCTGGCTTGTCTTTAGGTGGTGGTTTCTCCACTTTTGGGGGATTGTACACAGGTGTTGGTGGCTTCTGCTCTGGTGCTGGCTTCTCTGCCGGAGGAGGCTTGTAGACAGGAGTGGGTGGTTTGTTTTCTACTGGTGGTTTCTCTATTGGATGAGGCTTGTATACTGGTGGCTTCTCCACCGGAGGAGGCTTGGAGACAGGAGTGGGTGGTTTCTCCATCGGAGGAGGCTTGTAGACGGGAGTAGGTGGTTTGTGTTCCACTGGTGGCTTCTATTTGGATGGTGGTCTCTCTTCCTTTGGTGGTTTATGTTTTGATGGTGGTGGTTTATTTATTGGAGGAGGCTTCTCATAAACAGGAGGGCATGGTGGATTGAACTCTATTGGTGGTGGCTTCTTCACTGGAGAAGGCTTGTACTCAGGTGGAGGTGGTTTTTCATAAGAGGAAGAAGGCTCCTTCTGATAATCGGCCAAGGAGGAAGTAGTGAGAGCTAACACTCCCAAGAGGAGAAACACTAGATGAGTGAGGGAGAGAAGGGACATCCTTGGTTCGAATTTACTACTTGATCTCTATCTGGTGCAGAACTGGAAGATTGGGGTTGCCCTTTTATAATGGAAGTGAACCCTCTATTTATCTGCCACGGTCCCCTCCCATGCCATGCATTCTTTGGTTTGAGACGTAAGGCTTGTGTAGAAAGTTACAAATATTTGTGGAAAGATTTGTTCTCTTGTGGCCCATTAACTGGTAAATGGGTCGAAAATTTTTTTGGCCCATTAGCTAGAAACCTTGCAAGCTCCTCTTATGGCGGTACTTGTTGATTGGACCCTTGTGGGTTAGGTCATCAACCTTATCACGATTGTCTCTTTTTGGAGATTAGCTTCTGATGAAGGGTGGAACCATGTTTAGGCTGGTTTTACATGTAAAAAGGGATAACTTCCAAGATTAACTCAACCCTAATTTGATAAAGATGAGCTTAATTCTAATACTGTACTATACCATAACATCCCATGCCACCAGGAAAGGACTTATAGTACAATTTAAGCACATAGTTCCATTTGAGATATAAATTCCCATACTAGGTGCTACTTTATGGACGCGGTGGTGGGCTAGTTAATCTGATAATATCCTAATTCTTGGGTTTTGATGCTACTACGTTTTATAGTATGTGCAAATCTTACCAGTATCTAAGGTGTTGAATTTCTGGGCTTGGAACGTTTAGGACAAATATCAATTAAATTGGATCGTCCTAATTTTCTCAAAAGGAATTTCTTCATTTATTCACTGAGATCATTGAATCAAATTACAATCAAGATTGCCAAATCAGCAAAAAAAAAAAATTAGGTGGGTCTATGTAATAGAGGATCCGCTATCTCATTAGTGATTTAATAGCTAGCAAGTTCAACATTTCTAAAATTTGTTAAAAAAAAATCTTTCAAAAATCTTTTCAAAAAAAAAAAAAAAAAAACTTTAGAGTTCATTTGAGTGATGAAATCTGTGGTTAAATGATCGAAAACTCTTACTCTTGAGAAATGCAAAGAAAAGAATTATGTTCTGAGTGATGAGGGAAACCCAACCATGGTTTGAGGAATCAAAAATAGATCGGATGAATCATTCAATTCAAACTAGAATCGAAACCACCCGATCTCAATTCCAATCAATTCTTGCAATCCTCTTTTGAATCACCAAGTTTCATACTTGATCTTCATTTTTTGTCATTGTTTCATTCTTCTATATAGTAGAAAATCTTTACCTCAGAAAAAAATAAATAAATAAATAAACAATAGTAAAAAAAATCAATGAAACTAACTTTGGTAGGGGCCTATGCTAAGGTGTGGCAGTCGGCTAGTTACTGGCTTGTGAAGACCAACGTAAATCTAAGGGCAGGTTTTTGAATAATAGTAATTGTAGTTTGTATAAGTGGGCATCTTGTGGCTATAGTTTAGTGGTAGGATGTGGCCACTAAGTCGTGTGAGGAGATTGGGTCAGAGAAGAAGGGGTCGGAGTTGGAGCATGACTTGCAAGAAGTGGCAAGCGAGTATGAAGAGAGTTCAAAAGAAGGTTCGAGTAAAGAAGAAGGAAATGGGGGTCGGGAGAGGAGTTGGATGAATTTCCTTCTTCAATTCGAAAGAGGCTTGCTTCCTTGACTGATATATATATATATATATATAGATATATATATGAAGAGTAGGCGAAGAGAAGTGTGAAGCTCAAGGCCATGTTGCTGATGTAGGTGCTTGGTCTGTGGTGTGCAATCGTTGCAGAAATCATGGAGGTAAGAGGATCAACATCAAGGGTGGTTAAGTGGCTATTCCAGCTTCATCTCAGTCTGAAAGGATGTCAAAGGAGCCAACGGTTGTGGCTTCCTCTTCAGTTCGGGCTCTACAAGATGTGGTAGCGATAGATGCTTTGGCGGTTGCTACAGAGAATAAAGAGGGAGATGCGTAGACTCATTCTAAGAGTGCTCAAACAGGTGGCCAAACTCTAAAGGCTTGTAGAGGTAGCTAGAACCTTAAAGATCCAATGAAGGTATTCTTGTGACATCTAAGATGTTAAGAAGGTGCAGCCTAATCAAAGACCTAGGTTCAGATTTGTTTCTATGTGTTGTCTGTTTCTTTTTTCTTGCTAGTGAGCTCCCTCTTCTGATTTTATTGTCGTAGGTGGAGATGCTCTCTAGTTTTTATTAATATTTCTTATAATTAATTTTTTTTTTCTCTTTTTAATACAAATGATCCTTTAGCGGGAAAAAAAAAATGTATAAGTAGGCCTATTGGGCCCCTTACTGGCCTTCTAGTGTGGGTATTTGTTTGGCCTTTCTCAGTAGTTCTTGTACTCTTGCATTTGACCCTTGTACCTTACACCAAAGAGTAAATAACAAAATAAAACTTATTCGTAGCAAGATCCCTAAGTTCTGTGAACAAAAAAATTCTGAAATTGTTTTTTCTGCCCGATTTCAATTTCTAGGGTTTCAACAGATTCCATCTGATTCTAGACCAATTTATTGGATTCAAATCTAATCGGTATTGGAATCATTAATTAGGAACCAAACCCATCTCCGATTCCGTTCTCTTGAACCGAACCCTTTGCTGACTAATGTAATAAAATTTACATAGAACTCAGTTGTATTTCTATAAGAAAGCAAAAGTTTATGAGAAAACTTAAATACCCCTTCTTGTTCAGTTATATGGCAATTTTGACCTTCGTTTATCTAAAGAACGGTAATGATGGCCAAATGTCCAAATTTCATGCTCAAATTGATCAATTATGTATCTTTTCATATATTCATATATTCTTTCGTATTTATATATAGGGAGGAGGAGTATTTATATATAAGAGGAGGAACTCTGTCTATTTATGGTTCCATACATCTACATACAGTCCCTGTTTTCAAGGGTTAGGGGCGTGTTTTCACACCTCTTGTTTCAGTTGTTATGTGAGATTGCAAACGTTAGACAGACAAAGTTCTCCCTTACATATAATGTATGTCGTGTATGTACTAATTTGCACCCTTCTGCACCCAATAGTTTCTTAAACTTCGTTGTGCTTATTTGGACAACTTAATTTGAGCTGGAGCTTGACATGTGAGTATGGATTTTAGGGTCCAGCTCCATACAACCTACCACTAAATTAGTGAAAGAAAAGACCAATTTTCAGTCTAAAGACACTAATTAATTAGTCCCTCCTCTGTGCATCAAAAAACTATATATATTCTATTTGGAACAATATCACAAAACGCAGTCCATAAAATGCCCCTTGACAACAACAACAACATAACTGAACGGTAGATCTGTGGTATTCTCAAACATATTTGGCTACACTGAAAACACTGAGAACCTTCAGTTTCAACCACTTATTGAGACCTATTTGTCTTAGACAAGACACTGTGATGCAATCTACTCAGAGATGGTGGATAGTAGCAGATGGAGGTTTGAACTTGTAGAGTGGCCTGTGAAGAAAAGTCCATGGCTTCTTGTAATGTGCTGTTGGTAATGGCTTCAACTCAGGTAGTGGCTTCATCTCCTTGGGTAGTGGTTTAAACAAAGGCAGTGTAGGCTTGTGGTAATATGGAGAAGTTAATACGTGGGCAGTGGAGATCATTGCTGTGTCTGAGGACAACAAATCTTGCTGTGGTGGGTGACCAGGTTTGTGGCCATGATGCGGCAGCGTTACTGGAGGCATGTTCCTTATATGTTGGGGTGTTACCCTGGGGATTGGTGCCTCGTTTATTAGAGGTTGCTTCACGAACAGAGATGGCTCTTCAGTACTGATGAAGGACGGCTTCTCCGACGATGACAACGGACGACTAGCGTCGGAGAGGGTAATGGCGGCAGCCAGAAGTCCAAGGAGCAGGAAAGGCAAGTGTGGAAGTGGAAGAGAAGACATCTTCATCTTCTTCTCTTCTCTTCTCCTTCTGCTGGTTGAGATATCGATGGTGAATGAGCAAAGTAGAGTCAGTTGCCATTTTTATATGTGGATTGTCATCCAAATTATACCTAGGGTCTCACTTGTTCAACAACTCATGCATGCATGGTGCAATACGGTTTAGCAGTAGGTTGGGAAAAATTTTAGCATGACGAACTCCAAGGAAAACAATTTAGCTGACTCTCTTGCTAGGAAAGCCCAGTTGGTTATGTGAAGGATTGTCTGGCTTCTTTCTACTCCATGGTTTCTTGAAACTTGTAATTCAGAATCCATATGTAATTCACGTTTTCCATACTTGAGAGTACCTCACAATCCACATAAGCTTAAATCAAGTTGGCACACGTACAAGCTAACACAAGAAGCCAATTGGAGGGCACATGCGAGCATCTTAAGCGTGAGATAGCTTAGTCATTACACACCGCTATGTCTAGGTGTGTTCTTGTGCCAACGAGTGGCGTTCTTTCTTTCAGACCTATCAAAGCATATATTATCTTATTTTGATACCCTATACACATCATCTCATCCAGGTAATATCATGGACTACCTTTGTGATTTTTGAGTAAAACTGATCATGGGAGCCTAAAACTCTAGCTTATGTATGCCCTTCTTGGCTACATAGATTATATTAAAGCAGCCACTTTCTAGCTATAGATCAATGCTTACAATTTCAGCCAAGAAAAAAATAAAAATCAATGCTTACAAAGCCCCAGGTCTTGATGGCTCTTCTAGGCAATTGAGACATTTTTGGTAATGATGTTGTTGCTGCTGCACAACATTTCTGATGAAGTTTGTGGTTTTTTACTTGTTTCAGATCATGAAAAAAGATTAATTGAAATTCCAGAAAGCAAAAAAATTACGGACATTAATATTTCCACCATCAAGCTTTATCTCAATTATCATGTTTGTGAACTTCCAGAGCTTGCGTGTGTTGGATGTAAGACACTGCAAGATGGAGGTGCCACCTTCAATAAGAAAATTGAGACATTTAAGGTACCTTGACATCTCAGGTTATCCAATTGAAGTATTGCCCAAGTCAATAACTAGGCTCTTCAATTTACAGACGTTGAAACTCAACAAATGCCATATTCTTCGAGAGCTTCCCAAAGAAATGAGGAAGATGGTTAGCATGAGGCATTTTGAATTATTTGAGTGTAAATTCACGAAGATGCCAGATGAGATGGGGAGATTGACTAATGTACAAATATTACAAATTTTATAGGAAGCAAAGATTGGGGACGGAGTATTAAACAATTAAAGTGCTTGAACCTCAGAGGAGAATTGAGCATATGTGATTTGGAGAATGTAACAAGTGGAATAAGAAGAAGCCAGGGAAGCATAATATTCGTTCTTTAACACTACTATGGGGGAGTACTATTTGTATTTATCTATTTTAAATTTCAAACATATCAAGCAGAGACGATTTCTTGTGATTTCAGGCAAAATCTCTTATTACTATTGTTAAACGGAAAGTAAACAGGTGTTGGGGACTACCTCGATGTAGCTTTTCTCGCTTTAAATACAGACCCTATGATTAAAGATTCAAGGGACAGAGCTTGATGCAAAAGGTTTTGAATCCATTGAGATCTTCCTACCCAAGACTATCAGGCCCTTCTTGTCAGACTTGGCTTTTACATAATTTCAGTGAGACCCCATGTTTCCTTGTTGAAGTTAGACTAGTTTCTTGTAATCTCATAACCAGTGAAACTGTTGGAAAGCTATCCTTGTGTAAGAAGTTGGACTATTGGGGTTGCAAAAGTGTAGTTGTTCAGTGGCTGAGCTCAATTTCAACTCTTAGTGGACTGACCATTTTGAATCTTACTTGCAAAGGGTTTCACAGGAAGAGGGCATTGATTACTATGAGTCCTTCTCTTCTATGCAATTTATAACTTGTTAATTGTGTATTCTATCTCACATAGATCTGTCAATTGTGGAGTTGTCGGTATTGGTTTCTAGAGGTGATTTCTCTTTGTGATTCTCTCAAAGTGCATATCTCATTTTTTTACAAAGAGAGTAGTCGTGTAGTTGATTCTTTGGATAATTTAGCTCGTGAAGCCTTAGATAATACCATGTTTCATTTGGATGAGATGCTTTCAAATGGTCTTAATCGTATGATTCGGGAAAACAAAGCTAGCTTGCCAGCTTTTAGTTGTGATTTTTAATTTTATTTGGGATTGTTTAGGTATGTTGAGAGTGAGAGATGTCTCTGCAGGATTAGGGTAAGGCTGGTTATGTCTCCCATGTATTTTCTCTTTTATGCTTATTTCAATAAAATTCTTAAGGCTTCCCTGTAACAGATAACATTAGGAATTAAAAACAAAAAAAAATATTAATGAAATCTATAACTTGATAGTTCAGATTTGTTTTAAAAAATTCACCCATTGCATTCTTGTGTTTCCGAGACTATATGATGGTAATAAGGGTTTGGCTCTTCTTTTCATGGTTGAGCCACAATTAGTTGAGCATTCTCTGCATTGATTTGGGTAACATGCCTAGGTGTATTAGATACTGCCACTTTGTTACGCATGCTTCAATGGAGATTCTGGCTTTAAAAAGAGGGTCTAAAGAAAGATTAACCTAGATCTTTATCATTGCCTAGTTTATCACTCAATTTATTGTCATTCCTTGGTTGGTCTTCATTTTTTTGGTTTGCACTGGCTCATCATTGGGGTGACTTCTTTGTCAAATTGAGCAAATCCAAACTTTTTTGAAATTTACAGGGCTAGTTCTGAATTCTGATTGGCCTCTAGTAACATTGAATGTTATCATTAACTCCTAACCTTTTTATACTCTTCTATGGTCCTATCAGAAGATTAGATTCCACGAACAAAGAGGTTCACTCTTCACAATGGGTCAAGAGAAACTGGGTCCATTAGGTCCATTGTAGGACACTACTCACTAGGATCCACGTTAGGCAGAAAGTAGGAACGCCTAACAGTAGTGTGTACAGAAGAAGCGTGTGCTGGAGAAGAGGTGAGGGACAAGCAATCCAACTGCCACAGAGTGCCTTTTGGATGTCAATTCAGCTCACTACACCAAGGAAGAAGAGAGATCCCAAACCCCAAGTGGAGTGCACGAGGTTCAGCCGGTGACACGTGTATTGATACCAATACAATGGCCCAGATCTGGTATAATTAATAAAACATTAAATCAGTGAAAAGACATTTAAATCGGATCTGGGTCATTGTATTGGTATCAATACACGTGTCACCGTCTGAAGGTGGTATTGCACGAAATTGTACGAGATCAGAATTGCAGACGATTTTTTTCCCTACTTTTTGTGCCAAGTGTTAAATCCAATCAATTACAAAACTGACAAATGAAACTTTTTTTTTTTATTCAAAATGAAACTTGTTATAAAAGGTTTTTATATCTAACAACTCGGCCTTTTTTTAAAACTAAATGGCTAAAGGGTTTTTATATCCAATAATTCTACCTTTTTCAAACTAAATGGGACCAGCTGCGGACCCGGATTGTTTCCAACGACTGATGCCCAATGAGCATCCAACGATCCGGATTGAAAGATTGGGATGACTTGATTACATATCCCAACATTTGGATATATACGCTCCAATAATCCCAACCCTTGGATGGATCGTTGGACGCTCGTTGGTATTGGAGACGATCTTTTCTCAACCAATTACATGTAGCTACATGAATCCATGAGGGTAAAAAAAAAAAATGACAAAACAACACCATAGAAACATTACACCTACAAGTGATCGGCTATATGAATCTTTACCTTCCAAACAACTTTTTCAATGGTCATACTAGAATCCAAACCTAACATCTACATGTCTTTCCTTACAACCTCATCTAAGGTCGTTTCAAGCCTATCCATAACTCTTTTAGCTCATTTTATATGGATCTAATCACTCCTCCTTAATGAGACATCCAAGGCTTCCGTTGAACATAATTATACCACCTGAAAACGACATTCTCATAAAGGATTTTTATATCCCTGCAAAGAAATTTCAGTTATACCATTTGGTGTACTTTTTCAATGAAACAAACTGAAATGCATTAAAGGAAAGAAATCAAATAAAAAAAGTCCCATACATACTCTCCTAATAAATTCTGTTCATAATTTATGATCACAAGTTTGAACATAAAAGAAACTATTGTACAGCTTCATTTCTGATTCCTCAAGTAGCATCTTCAACAGCTTGAATGTGAATCCTTGATTCATTTCACCTGATCTCCATGTGCAAATGCTAAGGAACAAAGCCTCATTCAAACAATGTACTTGAAGCCATTCACCCCAACAATCGATATACGAACCCAATGATTGTTATCATACTTATGCTGGCTTAAGGCCCCTAATTGCTGTGGAGAAAATCTGTGTATTCAAAGATTCCGTCAGGAAGTAAGTTCAATCTCAGTTGGTTAGTATAATAATATATCTCTACCAAAAGAAAAAAAAGTGTAATAATAATACATTCTCATTTGATAAATATAATAATAAACATGAAATTTTATAGATGATCTAATATCTGACCTAAAGTAGCCTACCGCCATTATCTTTGAGCTCTAAGCAACATGCAATATCAATCTGAAATACTGTAATAAGGAACTTGATACTCTCACATCCGACACAATTGTCAGTAATACATTCAGTGTTTGAATTCTTGTGCCTAAAGAATTTTGTATGCAAACTGGGAAAAGTCTATGAAGTAATAAATCATCGTACTAGATGTTTTAGCAGGTTATGATCCAAAGTATCTCACAATCAAGGGCTCAAAACCCCAAACACTTGTACGCAACTGAAAACTGCTTCGCTTTCTACCAAAAAAAAAAAATTTTGCATTGCTTATATGACCATCAGAATTTGAATTTGACTAATTTTCAGACACCACCTTGCCAGATGCTCCTAGATGCTGCTATAGGGGCCCAAAAAAAAAAGGCTATTTATACTACTGGTAGTATTTATATATTTCTTGTGCAGTTTAACAGATGCAATCAAATTATATTTTATCCAAGGATTCAAATCTATGAAATTTTCGGCTTTTATAGGTATAAATATATGGATCTAGTTTATGCACACAAAGAATGCTAGGGCATTAATATGCATGGATTCAAGTCTAAGATTCAAAGAATTGACCTTAGAAGCAGCTATGGAATGTTGGTTCGAATCTCTAATAGTAGCATGACTTTAGTTGCTGCTATTTCCTCTACGATCCATGTTTCTAATGCGTTGTCTGTAAGTGTTTGCAGATGATTCCTCATTAGATATTTCATCTCCAGATACACTTCTACCCTCTTTGATAATTTTATCCTCTGACTGACTTGTTGTGCATTCCGATGCATCTTTCTGGACCATAGAAGCTTCGTACTTCTTCTTCTCCTTTGAAAACTGTGTGGCTGCAGTGAGATTTGGTGTTTTATCCACAGTTGCTTTTGAACCAACAAAGGATGCAGTAAGTGATCCTGGCTTCAATGAAAAAGGATCCCGCGGATCTGGAAGTGGGAACTTTACAGGCTGTGGACCATCGACTGAACGAAGGCCTCTAACTGCTGCCTCATATATCTATTGACAAAACCAAAAGCACACAGAAACTAAGCATCACAACAATGGAAACAAAAGTTCTCCTGAATTTAACGCTACAGTAGAAGGATTAAAAAAATTAAAAAACAGACTAGCATGTCAACCAACAGCCTAGATACCTTCTTTTCCAGGTTATAAACTCCTTGAAAACCTCGCATCTCAAATGGAACTACCAACTTCTGCGTAAATTGAGAAATGAATTACTCAATCAAAAATGCATATGCAGAAAGAAGAAAGGATTTTTTCAGCATAAAAATATCAACTCATATCAGTTGTAAAACTTCAGTTTGCAAATATACCTCTGGATGTTCACACAGCCAACAGAAATCTGTTTTCCCTTCTAACCTCACCTGTGGACAACGTTAAATATTAAATAAAACTAGAACGTTAAATGCCATTAAAATAAAAAATAAAAAAAAGGCATTATCATATTGATATATTGAAATGTAAATAGATCAAATAAAGAATGGCACACACCCCTTCAGGAAGCTGCTCCCAGCAAACCAGCTCTTCACGTTTGACACACCCAACTACTTCAACACAACCTGTCTCAAGGATGTAGGGTTAGAAGATCCCTTAGAAATCTGGATATTTAAATATGAACTTATACTCCATAGACTCCCTCACCCCCTTAAAGTTACTCTACAGTTGGATCCTTTTTTACAAAATTTAGAACACCAACACAGTAATTCCATGCAATTTTTCACACGGTTCAACAAACAAACAATAAGCGAAACAAATTTTTACGTACGAAGAGTTTGAATAATTTACATCTTCCCCTTCCACAACCATGAACAACCAAGGTAATTTTTATTAGGAGAAAATATCTGCACGAATTAATATATGCATTCTACCCCCAAGAACATCAGCATTATAAAGTCGAAAAGGACACATAAAAAAGAGACAGAAACATATTGTTTTAGTTGGTTCAATTAAAAAAAAAAAAGGGCCATTTTAAGTACCTAAAAGCCTTGAAGCCGGATAATGCTCTGGAAACTTGATGTCTGTAATACCATTCACTGCATAGATTTCTCTGTAGAAGTCCTCAATTGCCTTAATGGCAGCTGGATCTGGAACCTTACCAGCAGCGTGAATCCAAAGTCGGCCTTCAAAAGACGAAATTTTTAATATTCAGTATCATCTCAAGAAAAGAACACATTTAGAAAAGTATGAATCGCAAAAGAAACCATATAACCTCATGTAAATACAGTAAATGGAAAAAAGAAACAGTACTGAAACAACCAAGAAGGACGGCTTGCAACACACCATGCCCTGGAAAGTTTTGCAGCACATCAGTTATAACTACCTTGTGGCAGAGCAGTTGGCACTCACTCTGTGGATAAGGAGTTCTAAGGTAATAGAGTTGTAGATATACAACAACGCAACTGTTAGCGGTTGTGGTTTTCTTTCTCGTTGTATCATTTTCTACTGTAAATCCCTCCAAATGAGAAACTGTGTCAATTAATAACACTAACCAGGTGATTATCTAAGAGAATTTTCACAGTAACCTCCAAGCTGTTTGAATAATTTTTCCAGAAACCTGCTTCCTTCATTAAGTTTCATAATGATTTTATTATTTTCTTTACTTCTAAAATATTTTCTATATTATCATAAGGTCGCCTCAACTCATTTTTCAGAAAATCCAATGAATAAAGGTTTCTAGTGTATAAATCTTATCAAAGCTAATTTGTCTATGTTTCTTTAATTATCAGGTGGAAACATAACTTTTGTTTTCTATTAGACAAGGCTTCTGTCTCCTTCACCCGAATTAGTATATTATCCTGATAAATTATTGCCTCTCTCCCTCTACATATGTAATATTTCTTCTTCTCTGCAAGTTTAAAGTAGTTTTAGCTATCTATCTTCAAGGATTTGAAATATGTATGACTAGATGGGAGTTCCCCACGGAGGGGGAAAATGCCCCCCACACCCCCCACCCCACAAAAAAAAAAATAAATAAATAAATAAATAAATTACCTACTCCCCTGCTTACCCTCTTTAACTTTCCAATTTTCCTTCCATCTTTGGATAATGTAGTAAGTGGATTAGTGGGTAAGGAAGGGTTTTTCCTCGTATTGGCAAGTGCACCAATGAGAGTTTTATATTAGACTCAGAGATGGCGTTCATGTGAACTATGAGACAGCTTTAGGGAGCCAGATGTTACTTGTATGTATTCTGTTCCACTGTCACAAATTTTACTCCCTGAATGGTTATATGGAAACTAATCCAGGAGCAGATTTACTATCAGTTGAAATGTAAATGAAAATTTGTTATACCTTTTGTCATTGTCAGCTTTGAGTGCTTGATGATAAAGATTCTAGTGGTAGTAGTTATAAATTGCAAAGACAAACACGCTATCTCAAAATTGTTGGTTGGTGCCCACAATTACCTCCAATGAATCCCAGCTTCCCTTAAAAGAGAAATGATGAAGGAGCTCAAAGATAAGAAAAACCTATAACTCAAAGGAAAAAACTTTCCCACGGGCCTAGTCATTCATAATCCAATCAATGTCCAATTCAAACCGACTCATATACAGATATCAGCGCAATAAGAAAAACCCACAAACTCAGAAAAGAAAAAGAAGGATATACATTTAAGGGGCTATAAACAACTAAACCAGACCCAGAAAACATTCCCTGTGATCTAAACAGAAAGGCTAGAACAAGATCAACAAACAGGAACAGAACTTCAACATGTTCTGCGTTCCAATAAATAACGAATATCTAGTTCGAACACAAAGCAACCCAACTTCACAGAGTTATCCTGGTTAAGAATTCCCAAGTCACTGAGATCCGAACTTACCACGGAACAAGAACTATACTTAGGAGGGTAACAACAACTCGAAATTCGAAGAGAAATCATCAATTCTAAGCTTTTAAAAGGTTACGCAGCCAGTACCTCTGATTGGAGCAGGCCATGTTCTTCCTTCGATGCGCTTGATGCCGTAAACTAGCAGCGAAGCCCAAGGTTGATGCGCTGTCAGGCAAGGGTTTCTGTAGTTACCATGCGATCCACCCCTCATGTTGTCTCTGAGAAGAGAATCTTTTTTCGGATAGAATAGGCTAAACTGGGCAAGAGACAAAAATCAAAAACCCTTCAAGAACAGGGATTGATTGGAATTTAAGGCAAGTTTCAGTCTCAGCTCGATCCCTGATCACTTTCCTTTTCTTTCTGTAATTGAAGAACTCAGATACTCAGAAATAACGAACAGAGCAGATAACCCTTTTAGGTATTTTGACTATTTGACAAGTTTACCCCTGCGAGAAGTCCCATTTGGGCCCTCTTTGGTATAATTTTTTTTTTTTTTAATCTATTTAACAAAAATTATTAATCAAAACCAATTTTCAACAAAACATAAAAATGGTTTGGTAAGTACTTAACAAAAATGATTTTTGTGAGAAATAATTTGGTATCTCTATGTGCAAAATAGTTTTTTAAAGAAATGGGTGAAAAGACCTTTTGATTTTGAAAATTTTCCCCAGCTGGGTCTAGTGTTTCCTTCCCTGTGCTTTTGCACTCTGCATCTGCAAATCTTGATCAGTGCTTCATAAATCTAGACATCTTTTGTAAGATTTCCTATTAGGTGGGCTAGCATAGTCAAAGATTTGTTTTCAAAACCGGTTTAGTGGTGTTGACTAAAGATGGAGTAAGCAGAAAGAGTCCAATATTATTGGTAAGTGATCTCTATGGAGATATTCGATTCTATTAGCACACCTTAATGGTATGAAATATTTATTACTATGTGTGGACCTAAGGTATTGTTTTTTAATGGGGAGGAAACCCTAATTTTATTGAAGGGTTGGTCCCTACCCTCACCCCTATATATAGTTATCACTGACCCATTAAGTGATGCTAACAGCCAAAAGCAAAAGGGAAAGAGGGTAGACCAGACCAACATTGATCGTGTTATACGAGGAGCATATAAGAAGATATTGATGAGTTCTTATTCTTCAGCCATAGATCCAGGTATGCCTAAAACTTGTCTTTGTAGTGTTTATCGTACATGCTCATTGATCCCCATGAATCGATTTCGCATTTATTTTCTTTCAATGGTATCAGAGCCTATTCATGGTGAGTCAATGGGCTGCAATTTTATGAGAATCATGTAATGAATAATTGCTGCATGTTAAAGGGTTTATTTGATATGCCCAATAGGGCCGTTGCATTATTCGTTTTATGAGTTGCAAACTTTAGAGTTTTCTAAGCTTTTATTTTCGTTTTGGGAATGAGATTCTCTTCTATATTAATAAATAAATAAATTAAATCTTTGAGACGTGTTTCCTTGTTTAAAGGAAACGTACATAAGGCTTAATTTTTTATTTACATTAGTTTAATAAACCGTGAAGTGGTCACTATTACCTAATGTTATGAAAGGGATGGTGTGCCAAGTGCCAACAATTTCACCAAGATCCGGAAGGAAGATGGTGATATAGCCGAATATGATATTAGAAAAATTAATATAAGGAAATTAATATGTTATCTCCTTCCATGGATTTTCCTAGGAGAACCCGCCTTGTATTGAATAGTCATCGTGGGAGATGATTTATTTTACAAAGATTAAAAAAAAAAAAAAAAAAAAAATTTGAACCATTTGGGTTTTCCAATGGGTAGCCGAAAAACCCACTGGGAAAAG
>NC_056566.1:18858932-18889846 GCF_013358625.1 Macadamia integrifolia
TCCAAGTCGACTATGGCATCTAGTCTATCAATGCATCATGCACCATGATGTCCACATTCAACATATAAACATCTCATGCAATTGGCATTTAGAAAGTAAACATAGCACATATGCATAACAATGTGAGGAATGACTAATCTACATAGCATATTCATGATGGCATGACTAGACTAGATATAATTAAATGAATGCCAAACAATGCCTTGAAACAAGGCCAAACGTCCTCTCCCCACTTACCTGTAGCATACAAGGATTCTCGTTCGGTACGGGTGAGTTCCGGTGCGAATCGGGTAGGATTTGGTGAACCTAACATAATTGAACGGGGTTAATACTTCACCATTTTGAAATCAAAATTAACACGATCCGATGGCAAAATCATGTTTAGAACATTAAAAGAAGGTCGCACATCCGATTTGGGTTCAATCGGACGTAAGAATCATCTTTGGGGCCACACAGGTGGGTCAGACAGGTGGGTTGTCTGGCCCATAGGTCCTACCCACCGGTTTGGACCGGCGGGTAGGGGCCCTCCGGTAGGGCCCACCGGTTTGGCCCGTCGGTTGGGCCAAGGGCCCCTGCTAGGACCGGCGGGTAGGGTGGCCCGCCGGTTGTGCCCGAAGGCCCCTGCCCTCTCAGGTGGGTGCCCACAGGCGGGTAGGGGCCCATCGGTTCCACCCACCGGTCTTGGCGAGAAAACAGTCGTTTCTTTTCAACTTCCTCCATTCTTTGGGGATTCAAATGGGGCTTTTACCAACCCATTCTTCACACCTTCAAGGTCTTATAGGATGGTTCTAAACTAGATCTAGGTTAGATTCAAGGGATGGGAAACCATCTTACCTTCTTTGCTCAAGAACAACTTCAAACCCTCCAAATCACTTCAAACCCACAATGCTTCTTCCACCTTGTCAATACCTCTTCAAATCCTTCAAGATCAACACATAAATCATCTATTAAACCTTAGATTCATCATTTCAAAGGGGATTTACAAGATCTCAAGAAACCCTACTCGAATCAAGGGTTTAAGCTTGGGTAAGATGAACGTTCAAAGAACCCGACTTTGCTTACCTCCAAATGTAGATCTAGAGTTGAAGGTCACTCCTCCGGCGCCGGAATGGGAAGATCAAGCTTCGGCGCCGCTGAAATCCTTCCCTTCTTCCTCTTCCTTCTCTTCCCTTCTTCTTCCCTTTCTTTTCTCTCTCCTCTTTACTATTCTCACCAACGTACGGGTGTCATAAATGAAAAGAAAAGAAAATCCTAATTGCTATATATATACTTCCTAAATATATGAATAGTGCACATGGATGGGTCACTCAGGTGGGTGGGTGCACCCACCTGTCTGCCCACCTGAGGCCAAAACTTGGGATTTTGAAAGAGTTCGGGCCTCGGCGTGAACCCCACCCCCGGCATACGATGTAGTATACGTATATACATTAATATACGGATACAATACCTGCTTTATCCGTACATGGCCTTATGGTAGGTGCATGTACATGGCTTGGGCACTCCCGTCTCTTCTGGCACTGGCTTGGACTTGTCGGGCCAGCCGGTGTTTAAGGTCACCCTTGCCATCATAGCCCATAAGGAGCCCGCTCTAACTCCCTCTGGTTCGGTTGCTGCATGGTTAAATCGGGTGAACCGCGTAATCATACCGGGTTTAAGAAGTAGGGTATTACACTGCAGCTCTGGAGGAACTAGGACCAGGGCTTCTCGACTCCTGAGGCGCCTCCTCAGGGATGCCATCACCCACCAGATCATCCCCCTCATCCTGAGGAACGTAGTCCTCATCCTCCTCGCTGGACTCCTCCTCCATGGGGACATCCTCCATAGGGGCAGCCCTCCTACCCCTACCTCTCTGAGCTCCTGCTCTCGGAGGTGTATCCATGAGGGTATGGAGACCTATCCTCAGGAGGTTACTCCTGTCGAACCTATCAGCCGGAGTCTTCCCCTCATCGCCGCTCAAGTCCACCCCGAAGAACTCGAAGATCCTAGTGAGGATCCTGCCATAGGGGAATCCTCCATCCTCAGGGTGGGAAGTGTGGTGCTCCATCGTCCTGAGGATGATGTACGGAAGGCATAAGTGCTCATCGCCTCCCTCTGTGGCCGTGTAGATACAGAACACGATGAAGGCCGCTATGAAACCCACCTGGTTCTGATGACCTCCTCTGGGGAGTAGGTCGAATTGGACCAACCGGGCAAATAGGCGAACCTCGGGGTAGAAGGACGTCTCGGACTCCGGACGGGTATTACTGCCACAGATGGTCTCGTAGATGAAGTCCGGCGTCTCCAGGCTCATGAATGGTCCCAGAGGCTTACTCCTGGGAGGACTGTAGTATCGGTGCCCAGCTGCCGATATGCCCAAGATGCTGGCCAAGGTACCCACCGTCAGCTGGATGTCTACCCCCTTCACCAAACTGCTTATGGTGAACTCCCCGTATGGATAAGACACCTCCAAGTTGCAGTAGAACCGACGGACTAGCTGCTCGTAGCATGGTCGATCTACGTGAAGGATAGAATCCCAGCCCAGTGCTGAGAACCTCTCCTAAAGCCGAGCCTTGTGGAAGTCATCGACTACCACAGTCTTCTCCATCATCACCGACCTCTTCAAGAAAATCGGCCAGTTGGTTGTTGCCTCTGCACTAAGGAAGTGCTCCTCATCATAGTTTGTAGGGTCAGACCGGGCAGGTCCGGGTCTCCCTGTGCGGGGGGCTGAAGAGCTGGGTTCCGCATTCTTCCGCTTAGTAGCGGTCGTCTTACGTCGAACGCCAAAGGAAGATGGTCCCTTGCCGGTGTGAGATGACATCCTGGCAAGAAGAAAAGGAAGTGGGGTAAGTAAAGAAAAGAAAATGACAGCAGTAAAAGGGAAGCCCAAAACCCAAATGCTCGCAAAATGAAAAAGGCGACAAGCTAGAAATGATAGGGAACCTATGGACATGATGCACGGTAAGTGACAAATGGGAAACATGCTAAAACAGTAAAATAACAGCAAGGAGCATATGTGACATGAGAGGATTCAATTGCAACGCGCAAACTCATTCACAATGGAGTAAAAGCTTGAAACCCTAGATCTAGAACGAAATGCCATGGTAGCGGGATCATGAATGTACAAAAACATACCCAAATAGACTATGGAGGTCCACAGATGCAAGTATGTGATGAAAACCAAGGAAACCAATACAAAAGAGGGGTTTTCATGGGAATGCATGGGGATTCCAAGCATAATGGACAATTCATGAAATCTATGGCATGTTAAGCACAAATCAAGTGAAATGCATCACAAAGGAATCATCAATTGGAGAAAAGGGGTGAGAATTGAAGAAATTCCCAAATTTGGAAACCTAGGGCACGAATTGGGGTTTTCTCCAAATGAGGAGATAAAATCCTAATAAACTACGAATGACCACAGTGGAAACATCACAATCACATGGAAATGCTATTCTATGGAAAGAAATGTGGAAAGAAAGCCTAGATTAAAGCCTACACATGCATTTCTACCCCCAAGTGAAAGTTCTGAGAAAGGAGAAGAAGAAACTTACTTGAAGGAGGGAGAGTTGAACCTTCTCAAAAGCGCCGAGTCGATGAGTAGACTCGCTAGTAGAAGCGCCGAGGAGACCTCCAAGAACGCCCAAGGAAGAGAGGAATAAAGAGAAAGAAGTTGGGGAAAGAGACAAGACAGAACAGGGTCTGTAGGGCCCTATTCATGTTTTTACTCGGGCAGGACCGACGGGCTCGACTGGCGGGCCCCTACCGGTCGGTGCCACCCATCGGTTTGAGGTACTGGGACCGGTGGGCTCGACCGACGGGCCCCTACCCGCCGGTGCAGCCCACCGGTTGTGAAAATTGGGAAAATTTTGAAAAAACATTTTCCCTCCTAGCATGATTATATTGAGTCTCATTATTGATATTATTCCTCTATTAATGTGTTATGGTCAAGTGGGACCATTGACGTAACCGTTGGGGCGTTGGCTCCATACCTCGGAGGTAAGTTGCGATTTATTGTGGACTATCATACACTACAATACCTTATGTGATGGCATATAATTGTGTGCCGAAATCAATTCTCTGGTGTTTAACCAATATGGTGTGTGATATGTTCCAGGTACAGGGATACGATGGTACGTACTAGATCCGGTAGTAATGCCCGAGGTACCTCGCGGGGTCCTCGTCCGGTCGGTCGACCACTGAATTCCAGGAGGTCCCGCTCTGTGGGGCAAACCTCACCTCCACCACCTCCAGAGACCCTTGGTCAAGGTGGGGCACATGGGGGCCCACCTATGACTACACTCCCGGACCCTCCACCGGTTATCACACCGGGAGATGTTGCTACTATAATTCAGCAGTCACAACAGGCTTTTCAGCAACAAATGCTTCAGCAATAGCAAGCATTTATGACTGCTATTCAGCAACAATTGGACCTTTCTCAGTCGGGTCAACCTCCCCGGGTACTCACTCCACAGGACCCGCCTGTACGGTCGGGAACAGGACCACAAGGGGGAGGTACACCTCCAATTCCACCATTCGGTGTTCCTCAGTATGGGATGCCTCCTCCATACTCTTACTATCCGGCTTATGCTCCTAACTTTCTGCCTACGAATAATACGTCAAGGGTAGTGGAGTCATTCAAGAGGAACTTACCACTTGTATTCTCTAAGGTGGGGAGTGATCCTCTGGAACCGGACCAATGGATCCAAGAATTAGAGAAAATATTTGAGGTGCTTGAGTGCACAGATGCACAGAAACTCATTTGTGCGGGGTTACAACTTAAGAAGGAGGCAAATTCTTGGTGGCAAGCCTCGAAACCCATATTGTTGGCTGCCCATCCAGAATCCACTTGGGAGCAGTTCAAGGAGTTGTTCTTGGACAACCATTATCCGCGCAGTTTCAGAGACCGTAAGGAGACGGAGTTCATGGCCTTAACTCAAGGAGGTAAGACTGTCCTTGAGAACCAATAACAATTCGAGAGTTTGTTCCATTTTGCCCCAAGGCATATGAGGACAGCTGAAGAGAAGGCAGCGAGGTTCCTAAAAGGCCTAAAAGCATCTATTGGGTCTGTACTTGAGGTCTTGGATTTGACCGAATATGGCCAGATTGTGCAAAAGGCCAAGACCATGGAGGATAAGCAAAGGGGAGAACAGTCCCTCACCCCTGGACTGTGGAAGAGAACAAACCCATTTCCGGACATAGGGAACTCCTCCAAGGCATACCGCGGATCATACAGTTCTGGGCCTATGTATAGGCAGCCCTATAGGCCATCTGGCTACCCTCCTAGACCAGCTGGTGGTTCGGGTTCCACCTCTTTTTGCCCGAACACTGGTGCGGCACCTACAGCCCCAAGGCCACCTCGACCTCCATCTACAACGGGTCAAGTGCAGAGGGGCCCCGCCCCAGTTCTGACTTCTCAGATTCTTTGCTTCAACTGTCATTCATATGGGCATTATACAAAAGACTGTCGGGCCAGACCAGCCTTGCCCTCCAGTCAGCCCTCTGCGTACCGACCTCCCTTAGCTCTGGGGAATCAACCGCAGGGAAGGATGTATGCTCTATCAGCTGAGGAAGCTGAGGCCAGTACAGAAGTAGTGGCAGGTACATTTTAAATTAAGAAATTTATTATGATTAATATTGATGACCTGCTGAAATTATATGCATTGTTACACTAGGTATCCTACCCATATCAGGCATACCAGCCTATGTTTTATACGATTCAGGAGCTACTCATTCATTCGCATCTAAGAGATTTACAGAGAAACTTGGGATGTCACCCAGGATCCTAGATCACGGAATGATTGTTAGTATGCCTACTGGTAAAGTTACACAGTTGAAGGAAGTGTATGGGCCGTGCCCAGTGGAAATTAGTGGAAAGAACTTTGATGCACAACTCATTAAGTTCAATATGCAGAACTTTGATGTTATACTGGGTATGGATTGGTTGTCGGCTCATCGAGCTAATGTGATGTGTGCTGAAAAGCCGATTAGGGTGACAGATGACGAGGGGAAAGGATTGGTGTACCGAGCAGATAAAATGAGACGGGTGAGGAAGGTCCTTGTCTCTGCCCTTCAAGCGGTAAAGTTGCTAGAAAGTGGATGTCAGGGTTACTTAACATCGGTACTTGATGTTAATGCAAGGATTACACCTCTAGAAGAGGTAAAGGTGGTTAGAGAGTTTCCCGACGTCTTCCCAAATGATCTGATGCATTTACCACCTGATAGAGAGTTGGAGTTTGCCATAGATTTGACTCCTGGAGCAGCTCCAGTATCTAAGGCTCCATACAGGATGGCGCCAACTGAATTGAAGGAGTTGCAGATGCAGTTGCAGGAACTATTGGAAAAGGGGTTTATTCGCCCAAGTGTTTCACCTTGGGGTGCCCCAGTGTTGTTTGTCAAGAAGAAAGATGGCAGCTTGCGTATGTGCATCGATTATCGAGAATTAAATAAGCTAACCATTAAGAATCGGTATCCGTTGCCACACATTGATGATCTATTTGACCAGTTGCAGAGAGCCAGAGTATTTTCAAAAATAGACCTTCGGTCCGACTATTATCAACTCAAGATAAAGAGCAGTGATATACCCAAAACAACATTTAGGACTCGGTATGGTCACTATGAGTTCCTGGTGTTATCTTTCGGTTTAACCAACGCACCGGCAGCATTCATGGATCTAATGAATCGAGTATTTCAGGATGTGCTCGATAAATGGGTAATTGTTTTTATTGACGACATCTTGATCTACTCCAAGACCGAAGAGGAGCACACCCAACACTTGAGAATGGTGTTACAGAGGTTGAGAGAACAACAGTTGTTTGCCAAGTACAGCAAGTGTGAATTCTGGCTTGAACAAGTTGGATTCCTGAGGCACGTAGTGTCTAAAGCTGGAATCGAAGTAGATCCTGATAAGGTGAAAGCAGTAGTGGAATGGGAAAGCCCCAAGAATGTTACTGAAATTAGAAGCTTCTTGGGTTTGGCTGGATACTACGGCGTTTCATTGAGAATTTTGCCCGAATCTTAGCACCAATGACCAGATTAACCAAAAAGGGTGTGAAATTCGACTGGGCAGAGGAATGTGAGAAGAGCTTCCAGGAATTGAAAGAAAGGTTGGTGACGGCCCCTGTGCTGACTATTCCTGAAGGCACAGGCGGAATGACAGTCTATACTGATGCTTCCAAAGTAGGTTTGGGTTGTGTTCTCATGCAACGCGGTAAGGTAATAGCGTATGCATCCCGACAACTAAAGGAGTATGAGAAGAATTACCCCACTCATGACTTGGAACTAGCTGCAGTCATTTTTGCCCTTAAGATCTGGCGACATTATTTGTATGGGGAGAAGTGTGAGATATACAGTGATCACAAAAGCCTGAAGTACTTCTTCACCCAGAAGGATCTGAACATGAGACAGAGGAGATGGCTTGAACTCATGAAGGATTATGACTGCGACATTCAGTATCATCCCGGCAAGGCTAATGTAGTGGCAGATGCATTGAGTCGGAAGACACAGACTGTGTCACTCTCATACTTAGCAATCAGCCCACCACTCGTGCAAGAGGCGATGCTAATGGATGAAACCCTCTTATATGAAGGGGCAACCTTAGAGCTTGAACCGCAACCAAAAAACCTTAAATGGTTGACTGTATCCTTGATGGCTCTACAGGTGCATCCGGAAATTAGGCAAGAGGTAATAATGAAGCAACCTTTGGATCCTGAATTGCAGCGGATCAGAGTTAAAGTTCAAGATCAAACAATGAACGAACCAGATTTTGCTTTAGCCAGTGATGGGGCATTGATGTTTCGAGACAGATTGTGTGTACCCGATGATTTGGATATACAAGACAAGATAGTGCGAGAAGCACATAGCTCCGAGTACTCACTTCACCCAGGAAGTACCAAGATGTACAAAGACCTCAAACAAAGTTACTGGTGGCCAAGCATGAAAGTCATCATAGCTTTGTATGTGGCGACTTGTCTTACCTGCCAGAAAGTAAAAGCTGAGAGGCATCGACCTTATGGTACTCTTCAGCCACTCCCAGTACCAGAATGGAAGTGGGAAAGGATTACAATGGACTTCGTCACCGGACTACCAAGTACACCTAAGGGAATGGACGCGATATGGGTGATCGTGGATCGGCTTACCAAGACTGCTCATTTCATTCCCATCAAGACCAAGTTCTCCATGGCCAAACTAGCACAACTTTACATGGACAACATAGTGCGCTTACATGGAGTGCCAATGAGCATTGTTTTAGATAGGGACCCAAGGTTCACTTCCAGATTTTGGAAAAGCTTACAGCGTGCCTTGGGATCATAATTGAATTTGAGTACTGCTTTTCACCCATAGACGGATGGTCAGTTGGAGCGAACCATACAGATATTAGAGGACATGCTCAGGGCATGTACAATGGAGATGAGTGGCAGTTGGGAAGAATATATACCTCTTATGGAGTTTGCATATAACAACAGTTACCAAGCTACAATTGGGATGGCTCCGTATGAGGCGTTATATGGCAGAAAGTGCAGAACTCCTTTGTATTGGGATGAGGTAGGTGAACGTCGAATGTTAGGACCTGAGATGATACAGATGACTTGTGACAAAGTCGACGTTATTAGAGAACGGATTAAAGCAGCTCAGTCCCGTCAAAAGAGCTATGCGGACACCCGCAGAAAAGACATTGAATTTCAGCCAGGAGAAAAGGTATTTCTCAAGATCTCTCCTACTAAAGGGTTGCAAAGGTTTCACAGAAAGGGGAAATTGAGCCTAAGATACATTGGACCATTTGAGATCTTAGCCCGGGTTGGCTCAGTAGCCTACATGCTTGCTCTGCCACCTTCACTTGGGGATGTTCATAATGTATTCCATGTATCCATGCTGAAGCGATACGTTCATGACCCCTCTCATGTATTACCCGTGGAGCCAGAATACCTTGAAGCTGACATGACCTATACAGGGTAGCCAACTGAAATTTTGGACCGAAAGGTGAAAACCCTTCGCAACCGTTCCATTTCCTATGTAAAGGTTCGATGGGCTGATCATTCACTTGAAGAAGCATCTTGGGAGGTAGAGGATGAAATGCAAGCCAAGTACCCTCATCTTTTTGATCAACCAGGTACGCAATTTCGAGGACGAAATTTTTCAGAAGGGGGGGTAATGTAATACCCTACTTCTTGAACCCGGTCTGATTTCGCGGTCAACCCGGTTTAACCATGCAGGAACCGAACCAGAGGGAGTTAGAGCGGGTTCCTTATGGGCTATGATGGCAGGGGTGACCTTAAACACCGGCTGGCTCGACAAGTCCGAGCCAGTGCCAGAAGAGACGGGAGTGCCCAAGCCATGTACATGCACCTACCATAAGACCATGTAATGATAAAGCAAGTATTGTAGATGTATATTAAGGTATATACATATTCTACATCGTACGCTAGGGTGGGGTTCGCGCCAGGCCCGAACTCTGTCAAAAATCCCAAGTTTTGGCCCTCAGGTGGGCGGACAGGTGGGTGCACCCACCCACCTGAGTGACCCATCCATGTGCACTATTCATTTATTTAGGAAGTATATATATAGCATTTATGATTTTCTTTTCTTTTCATTTATGACACCCGTACGTTGGTGAGGATAGTAAAGAGGAGAGAGAAAAGAAAGGGAAGAAGAAGGGAAGAGAAGGAAGAGGAAGAAGAGAAGGATTTCAGCGGCGCCGAAGCTTGATCTTCCCATTCCGGCGCCGGTGGAGTGATCTTCAACTCTAGATCTACATTTAGAGGTAAGCAAAGTTGGGTTCTTTGAACATTCACCATACCCAAGCTTAAACCCTTGATTCGAGTAGGGTTTCTTGAGATCTTGTAAATCCCCTTTTGAATGATGAATCTAAGGTTTAATAGATGATTTATGTGTTGATCTTGAAGGATTTGAAGAGGTATTGACAAGATGGAAGAAGCATTGTGGGTTTGAAGTGATTTGGAGGGTTTGAAGTTGTTCTTGAGCAAGGAAGGTAAGATGGTTTCCCATCACTTGAATCTAACCTAGATCTAGGTTAGAGCCATCCTATAAGACTTGAAAGTGTGAAGAATGGGTTGGGAAAAGCCCCATTTGAATCCCCAAAGAATGGAGGAAGTTGGGAAGAAACAGTAGGTTTCCCGCCAAGACCGGTGGGTGGAACCGGTGGGCCCCTACCCGCCTGTGAGCACCCACCTGAGAGGGCAGGGGCCTTCGGGCACAACCGACGGGCCCAACCGGCGGGCTAACCGGCGGGCCACCCTACCCGCCGGTCCTAGCAAGGGCCCCTGGCCCAACCGGTGGGCCAGACCGGCGGGCCCTATCGGTGGGCCCCTACCCGCAGGTCCAAACCGGTGGGTAGGACCGGTGGGCCAGATAGCCCACCTGTCTGACCCACCCGCGTGGCCCGAAGGTGATTCTTACGTTCGATTGGACCCAAATCGGACGTGCGACCTTCTTTTAACGTTCAAAACATGATTGTGTCATCGGATCGTATTAATTTTGATTCCAAAATGGTGAAGTACTAACCCCGCTCAATTATATTAGGTTCACCAAATCCTACCCGATTTGCACAGAATCTCACCCGTACCGAACGGGAATCCTTGTACGCTACAGGTAAGTGGGGAGAGGACGTTTGGCCTTGTTTCAAGGCATTGTTTGGCATTCATTTAAATGTATCTAGTCTAGTCATGCCATCATGAATATGCTATGTAGATTAGTCATCCCTCACTTTGTTATGCATGTGTGCTATGTTTACTTCCTAAATGCCAATTGAATGAGATGTTTATATGTTGAATGTGGACATCATTGTGCATGATGCATTGATAGACTAGATATCGTAGTCGGCTTGGAAACGAGTGCATTGGTGGCCCGTGGTATGGGACGCGGTGGCACTATGCAATCGTACTATTGTCATATAGGAGCATGTGGTATTAGGATTTTCACCATCCCGTGCTACGACCCTTCCCAACAGGGGTTGAGGTGTTGGGTTACCATTTGGGGGGAAGCAGTGGTCGCGGTTGTCGGGTCACTATGGCGGTTAGACATAATGCCCGACGGGTCAATAGGACAGTCGGCAACCCCGGTGGTACATTCAAGAGGGCCAATCGTACTGCTTTTAAATTGCTGGAGTCAGCACCTTTAATTTCAGTCATTTACATTTCTGTTGAGAGCCGGTGGACGGCATTGTCTTTACTTTTCCGAGTACTCACGGTGGGCCTTCTCCGACAGCCCTATGGGTGTATCGCGGGATGGAGTTCTCGGCTCGTACCCAGAGTATACGCGCACTGTGGTTGTAGTAGCACTAAAACCGAAGACTTAGTAATGTTGCTTAGGTGGATGTGATTTAAAATGTATAGCATGGCATGTAGTGCATATGATTGTGTTTTGATGTGTGGACTGCTGTGTGGTCCATCTTACCACTTACTGAGCTAGTGAGCTCATCCCACGGGTACCCCCTTTTTAGATGATTTTGCAGGTCATACATCTGAGGAGCACGGGGTGGGTCCCACAGTCGAGTTTCCTGAAGAGGACTGGTGGACCTTTGAGGAGTTAGAGCACGGCACTGATTGCTCGTGTGAGAGCTGTGCTACAGGACCGCAGTTCTAAGGCCGTGCTAAGCTCCACTTCGGAGGTCGAGCTGAGCTCTACTATGTGATGCCGAGCTGGGCTCAACCCTTGATGCCGAGCTGAGCTCTAGCCTTTGTTGCCGAGCCGAGCTGTGTACTTTGATTATTTTGATGATTTCTTTTACATACTTGATATATGAATTGTACTTTTATTGTGAAATTATCATGCCTTCGAGCCCACATGTATATAATTATTATATCACAATTCGGGTATCAAGTATTATGGGATTATTCACAGGTAAAACTTAGTCTTCCGCTGATCTGATGAGCTTATATTAGTTGTGTGTATGCTGTGGTGGACTACAGTATCTGATGATCCTGGCAGGTTTGGGTTAACCGGTGTTAACCCGGTCACTGGCCCGGTTCTGTGAGAACGGGGTGTGACAACTGTGATATTAAAAAAGTCATTTATGAATGACAAAAGCAGAAAATTAATGGCATTTTATGTTTGCATGTCATATTTGGAACACTCTATGATGAATAAATATATTGGAGTTAAATTGGGTATAAGCTTTCACACATGTTTAGCTGCAAAACGCATTTCTAGGGAACCATGAAAGGGTGATATGGATTCCACCAAAGTGACATATTTTGTTTTTTCATGATTTTCCCAAGGGCAGCATAGTAGATGACGTTTACCTAAAGATAATGTCACCAAAGTTAAAGAAAATGACAGTAACCTAAAGTTTCTGATCTCAAATGTCAGGGGATCTCAAAAGTTATTGTTCTTTTCACAGTTAATACAAGAAAATAAGAAGACCAGTGTATTCCTATCACTAAAGGATAAGGATGCAGTTTTAGTTATGACTCTTGAGTGATATAGTCATTACAGTGAATGCATGTAAATCTCATCAAGTTGAACTTTGTTATTGATATGGTCTATTTAAATGGGCTTTAGTGAAAATTCTTTGTGGGTAGAGTTGACATCTTAAAGATTAATATTAATGATGATACATATACTCACATTTGAGATATTATGACACAAGATCATCCCACGTTGTTTGTATATGTTGATGGTTTATTAACTATTTTCAGCATAGTTTCAATGAAATCGAGTTTTTGAGTCTAATAATTGTATAGACCATAAACATTTTATGCAAATTGAGTCAGAAATTGTTTAATTTTAATTTATTGAAATGACTTCTAAAATCTATTTATATTGTTGACTATTTTGGCTTTGTTTATTCAAGCCAACAGTTAGATCTAGTTGTAATATGAACTGATATTGACTCTTATAAATGGTACTTTTATTAGGTCATCTAGTCCTACTCTCTTATATTAATGGGAGAATAAATTATTATCCTATTGAGGATAATAGATGTATCATACATGTTATATTATGTATACTACACTTGTCGTTTCATAAATTTTAAGTCAATCTGGGGTATTTTGATATTTTCTTCGATGTTATATTTATCATCCGTGACATCAGGTTTTGTCACGAGACACATATTTATGAGTTTTGACACCCATTTATGATTCAAAATATCACAAGTGCATTGTTTAAATAATATTTCTTCGAATTTATATGTCATATTTGTACTTGTGATAAAGTTCAATTTTATTGAAAATTCATAGAGATAAAACAGATATATTATATTTGAATATATTGGTAGCGCTTTTATTCTAGTGAGGGTGATTTATTCATCGAAGGAGGCTTGTTATAAACATGCACTGGCGACTTCTCCATCGAGGCTTTGCTTTGGATGGTGGCCTCTCTTCCTTTGGTGGTTTCTGCTTTGGTGGCCGGTGGTGGTGGTTTATTCATTGGAGGAGGCTTCTTATAAATAGGCACTAGTGGCTTCTCCATGGAAGGAGGCTTCTGTTTGGATGGTGGCCAGCCTCTCTTCCTTTGGTGGTTTCTGTTCTGGTGGTGGTGATTTAATCATTAGTGGAGGCTTCTCATAAACAGGAGTACTGCTTGGCGGCTTGTACTCTGGTGGCGGCGGCTTCTTCACTGGAGGAGGCTTGTACTCAGGTGAAGGTGGTTTTCCATATAGAGAAGAAGCCTGCTTCTGATAATCGGCTAAGGAGGGAATAGTGAGAACTACCACTCCCAAGAGGAAAAACAATAGATGAGTGAGAGAAGGGATATCATAGGTTCGGATTTATTTATTGATCTATCTGATGTAGAACTGGAAGACTAGGTTTGGCCTTGTATAATGGAAGTGAACCCAATGCAAATGAAAAGAATTATGTTCTGCGTGATGAGGGAAACCCAACCATGGTTTGAGGAATCAAAAGTAGATCGGATGAATCATTCAATTCAAACTAGAATCGAAACCACTCCATCTCAATTCCAATCAATTCTTGCAATCCTCTTTTGAATCACCAAGTTTCATACTTGATCTTCATTTTTTGTCATTGTTTCATTCTTCTGTATAGTAGAAAATCTTTACCTCAGAAAAATAAATAAATAAACAATATAAAAAAAAAATCAATAAAACTAACTTTGGTAGGGGCCTATGCTATGGTGTAGCAATTGGCTAGCTACTGGCTTGTGAAGACCAACGTAAATCCAAGGGCAGGTTTCTGAATAATAGTAGTTGTAGTTTGTATAAGTGGGCATCTTGTGGCTATAGTTTAGTGGTAGGATGTGGCCACTAAGTCGTGTGAGGAGATTGGGTCAGAGAAGAAGGGGTCGGAGTTGGAGCATGACTTGCAAAAAGTGGCAAGTGAGTATGAAGAGAGTTCAAAAGAAGGTTCGAGTAAAGAAGAAGGAAATGGGGGTCGGGAGAGGAGTTGGATGAATTTCCTTCTTCAACTCGAAAGAGAGTTGCTTCCTTGACTGATATATATATATATATATATATATATGAGAGGCATGAAGAGTAGGCAAAGAGAAGTGTGAAGCTCAAGGCCATGTTGCGGATGTAGGTGCTTGGTCTGTGGTGTGCAATGGTTGAAGAAATCATGGAGGTAAGAGGATCAACATCAAGGGTGGTTGAGTGGCTATTCCAGCTTCATCTCAGTTTGAAAGGACGTCAAAAGAGCCAACGGTTGTGGCTTCCTCTTCTGTTCGGGCTCTACAAGATGTGGCAGCGATAGATACTTTGGAGGTTGCTATAGAGAATAAAGAGGGAGATGCGTAGACTCATTCTAAGAGTACTCAAACATGTGGCCAAACTCTAAAGTCTAGTAGAGGTAGCTAGAACTTTAAAGATCCAATGAAGGTATTCTTGTGACATCTTAGATGTTACGAATGTGCAACCTAATCAAAGACCTAGGTTCAGATTTGTTTCAAGGTGTTGTCTGTTTCTTTTTCCTTGCTAGTGAGCTCCCTCTTCTGCTTTTATTGTCGTAGGTGGAGATGCCCTCTAGTTTTTATTAATATTTCTTAAAATTAAATTTTTTTCCTCTTTTTAATACAAATGATCCTTTAGTGGGGAAAAAAAATGTATAAGTGGGCCTATTGGGCCCCTTACTGGCCTTCTAGTGTGGGTATTTGTTTGGCCCTTCTCAGTAGTTCTTGTACTCTTGTATTTGGCCTTGTACCTTACACCAAAGAGTAAACAACAAAATAAAACTTATTCGTAGCAAGATCCCTAAGTTCTGTGAACAAAAAAATTCTGAAATTATTTTTTCTGCCCGATTTCAATTTCTAGGGTTTCAACAGATTTCATCTGATTCTAGACCAATTTATTGGATTCAAATCTAATAGGTATTGGAATCGTTAATTAGGAACCAAACCCATCTCCGATTCCGTTCTCTTGAACCTAACCCTATGCTGACTAATGTAATAAAATTTACATAGAACTCAGTTGTATTTCTATAAGAAAGCAAAAGCTTATGAGAAACCTTAAATACCCCTTCTTGTTCAGTTATATGGCAATTTTGACCTTCGTTTATCTAAAGAACGGTAATGATGGCCAAATGTCCAAATTTCATGCTCAAATTGATCAATTATGTATCTTTTCATATATTTATATCTTCTTTTGTATTTTTATATAGGGAGGAGGAACTCTATCTATTTAGCATTCCATACGCCCACATACAGTCCCTGTTTTCAGGGGGTAGGGGTGTGTTTTCACACCTTTTGTTTAAGTTGTTATGTGGGATTGCGAATGCTAGACAAACAAAGTTCTCCCTTACATCTGATATACGGTCATCTATATACTAATTTGCACCCTTCTGTACCCACCGGTTTCTTAAACTTCATTGTGCTTATTTAGACAATTTGATTTGAGCGGAAACTTGACATGTGAGTATGGATATTAGGGTCTAGCTCCATACAACCTACCACTAAATTAGTGAAAGAAAAGACCAATTTTCAGTCTAAAGACACTAATTAATTATTCCCTCCTTTGTGCATCAAAAAACTATATATATTCTACTTGGAACATTATCACAAAGCAGTCCATAAATGCCCCTTGACAACAACAACATAACTGAACGGTAGATCTGTGGAATTCTCAAACATATTTGGCTACACTGAAAACACTGAGAACCTTCAGTTTCAGATTTGTCTTAGACAAGACACTGTGATGCAATCTACTCAGAGATGGTGGATAGTAGCAGATGGAGGTTTGAACTTGTAGAGTGGCCTGTGAAGAAAATTCCATGGTTTCTTGTAATGTGCTGTTGGTAATGGCTTCAACTCAGGTAGTGGCTTCATCTCCTTGGGTAGTGGTTTAAACAAAGGCAGTGTAGGCTTGTGGTAATATGGAGAAGTTAATACGTGGGCAGTGGAGATCATTGCTGTGTCTGAGAACAACAAATCTTGCTGAGGTGGGTGACCAGGTTTGTGGCCATGATGCGGCAGTGTTACTGGAGGCATATTCCTTATATGTTGGGGTGTTACCCTGGAGATTGGTGCCTCGTTTATTAGAGGTTGCTTCACGAACAGAGATGGCTCTCCAGTACTGATGAAGGACGGCTTCTCCGACGATGACAACGGACGACTAGCGTCGGAGAGGGTAATGGCGGCAGCCAGAAGTCCAAGGAGCAGGAAAGGCAAGTGTGGAAGTGGAAGAGAAGACATCTTCATCTTCTTCTCTTCTCTTCTCCTTCTGCTGGTTGAGATATCGATGGTGAATGAGCAAAGTAGAGTCAGTTGCCATTTTTATATGTGGATTGTCATCCAAATTATACCTAGAGTCTCACTTGTTCAACAACTCATGCATGCATGGTGCGATACGGTTTAGCAGTAGGTTGGGAAAAATTTTAGCATGACGAACTCCAAGGCAAACAATTTAGCTGACTCTCTTGCTAGGAAAGCCCAGTTGGTTATGTGAAGAATTGTCTGGCTTCTTTCTACTCCATGGTTTTTTTAAGCTTGTAATTCAGAATCCATATGTAATTCACGTTTTCCATACTTGAGAGTACCCCAGAATCCACATAAGCTTAAATCAAGTTGGCACATGTACAAGCTAACGCAAGAAGCCAATTGAAGGGCACATGAGAGCATCTTAAGCGTGAGACAGCTTAGTCATTACACACCACTATGTCTAGGTGTGTTCTTGTGCCAACGAGTAGTGTTCTTTCTTTCAGACCTATCAAAGCACATATTGTCTTCTTTTGATACCCTATACACATCATCTCATCCAGGTAATATCATGGACTACCTTTGTGAGTTTTGAGTAAAACTGATCATGGGAGCCTAAAACTCTAGCTTATGAATGCCCTTCTTGGCTACATAGATTATATTAAAGCAGCCACTTTCTAGCTATAGATCAATGCTTACAATTTCAGCCAAAAAAAATTAAAAATCAATGCTTACAAAGCCCCAGGTCTTGATGGCTCTTCTAGGCAATTGAGACATTTTTGGTAATGATGTTGTTGCTGCTGCACAACATTTCTGATGAAGTTTGTGGTTTTTTACTTGTTTCAGATCATGAAAAAAGATTAATTGAAATTCCAGAAAGCAAAAAAATTACGGACATTAATATTTCCACCATCAAGCTTTATCTCAATTATCATGTTTGTGAACTTCCAGAGCTTGCGTGTGTTGGATGTAAGATACTGCGAGATGAAGGAGGTGCCACCTTCAATAAGAAAATTGAGACATTTAAGGTACCTTGACCTCTCAGGTGATCCAATTGAAGTATTGCCCAAGTCAATAACTAGCCTCTTCAATTTACAGATGTTGAAACTCAACAAATGCCATATTCTTCGAGAGCTTCCCAATGAAATGAGGAAGATGGTTAGCATGAGGCATTTTGAATTATTTGAGTGTAAATTCACTAAGATGCTAGATGAGATGGGGAGATTGACTAATCTACAAATATTAACAAAATTTATAGTAGGCAAAGATTGGGGACGGAGTATTAAACAATTAAAGTGCATGAACCTCAGAGGAGAATTGAGCATATGTGATTTGGAGAATGTAACAAGTGGAATAAGAAGAAGCCAGGGAAGCATGATATTCGTTCTTTAACACTAGTGTGGGGGGGTACTATCTGTATTTATCTATTTTAAATTTCAAACATATCAAGCAGAGACGATTTCTTGTGATTTCAGGCAAAATCTCTTATTACTATTGTTAAACGGAAAGTAAATAGGTGTTGGGGACTACCTCGATGTAGCTTTTCTCGCTGTAAATATAGACCCTATGATTAAAGATTCAAGGGACAGAGCTTGATGCAAAAGGTTTTGAATCCATTGAGATCTTCCTACCCAAGACTATCAGGCCCTTCTTGTCAGCCTTGGCTTTTACATAATTTCAGTGAGGCCCCATGTTTCCTTGTTGAAGTTAGACTAGTTTCTTGTAATCTCATAACCAGTGAAACTGTTGGAAAGCTATCCTTGTGTAAGAAGTTGGACTATTGGGGTTGCAAAAGTGTAGCTGTTCACTGGCTGAGCTCAATTTCAACTCTGGACTGACTATTTTGCATCTTACTTGCAAAGGGTTTCACTTAGGAAGAGGGCATTGATTACTATGAGTCCTTCTCTCCTATGCAATTTATAACTTGTTAATTGTGTATTCTATCTCACATAGATCTGTCAATTGTGGAGTTATTGGTACTGGTTTCTAGAGGTGATTTCTCTTTGTGATTCTCTCAAAGCACATATCTCATTTTTGTACAGAGAGAGTAGTCGTGTAGTTGATTCTTTGGATAATTTAGCTCGTGAAGCCTTAGATAATACCATGTTTCATTTGGATGAGATGCTTTCAAATGGTCTTAATCATGTGATTCGGGAAAACAAAGCTAGCTTGACAGCTTTTAGTTGTGATTTTTAATTTTATTTGGGATTGTTTAGGTATGTTGAGAGTGAGAGATGTCTCTGCACGGTTAGGGTAAGGCTGGTTATGTCTCCCATGTATTTTCTCTTTTATGCTTATTTCAATAAAATTCTAAAGGCTTCCCTGATCGCAGATAACATTCGGAATTAAAAACAAAAAAAAAAAATTAATGAAATCTATAACTTAAGAGTTCAGATTTGTTTTTAAAAATTCACCCATTGCATTCTCTTGTGTTTCCGAGACTATATGATGGTAATAAGGGTTTGGTTCTTCTTTTCATGGTTGAGCCACAATTCGTTAAGCATTCTCTGCATTGACTTGGGTAACATGCCTAGGTGTATTAGATACTGCCACTTTGTTACTCATGCTTCAATGGAGATTCTAGCTTTAAAAAGAGGGTCTAAAAGAAAGATTAACCTAGATCTTTATCATTGCCTAGTTTATCACTCAATTTATTGTCATTCCTTGGTTGGTCTTCATTTTTTTGGTTTGCACTGGCTCATCATTGGGGTGACTTCTTTGTCAAATTGAGCAAATCCAAACTTTATTGAAATTTACAGGGCTAGTTCTGAATTCTGATTGGCCTCTAGTAATATTTGAATGTTATCATTAACTCCTAACCTTTTTATACCCTTCTATAGTCCAATCAGAAGATTAGATTCCACGAACAGAGAGGTTCACTCTTCACAATGGGTCAAGAGAAACTGGGTCCATTAGGTCCATGGTAGGACACTACTCACTAGGGTCCACGTTAGGCAGAAAGTAAGAACGCCTAACAGTAGCCTGTACAGAAGAAGCGTGTGCCGGAGAAGAGGTGAGGGACAAGCAATCCAACTGCCACAGGGTGCCTTTTGGATGTCAATTCAGCTCACTACACCAAGGAAGATGAGAGATCCTAAACCCCAAGTGGAGTGCACGACCCTACTTTTTGTGCCAAGTGTTAAACCCAATCAATTACAAAACTGACAAATGAAACTTTTTTCTTTTTTATTCAAAATGAAACTTGTTATAAAAGGTTTTTATATCCAACAACTCGGCCTTTTTTTTAAACTAAATGGCTAAAGGGTTTTTATATCCAATAATTCTACCTTTTTCAAACTAAATGGGACCAGCTGCGGACCCGGATTGTCTCCAACGACTGATGCCCAATGAGCATCCAACGATCCGGATCGAAGGATTGGGATGACTTGATTACATATCCCAACATTTGGGTATATACACTCCAATAATCCCAACCCTTGGATAGATCATTGGACGCTCGTTGGTATTGGAGACGATCTTTTCTCAACCAATTACATGTAACTACATGAATCCGTGAGGATAAAAAAAAAATGACAAAACAACACCATAGAAACATCACACCTACAAGTGATCGGCTATATGAATCTTTACCCTCCAAACAATTTTTTCAATGGTCATACTAGAATCCAAACCTAACATCTGCATGTCTTTCCTTACAACCTCATCTAAGGTCGTTTCAAGCCTATCCATAACTCTTTTAGCTCATTTTATATGGATCTAATCACTACTCCTTAATGAGGCATCCAAAGCTTCCGTTGAACATAATTATACCACCTGAAAACGACATTCTCAAAGGATTTTAATCTGCAAAGAAATTTCAGTTATACCATTTGGTGAAATTTCTTTTTTCAATGAAACAAACTGAAATGCATTAAAGGAAAGAAATCAAATAAAAAAAGTCCCATACATACTCTCCTAAAAAATTCTGTTCATAATTTATGATCACCACAAGTTTGAAACTAAAAGGAACAACACTTAATCAGAAGACGATCCCATAGCATTTGTTTTGACACGTTATAAACATATGAACATAAAAGAAAATATTGTACAGCTTCATTTCTGATTCCTCAAGTAGCATCTTCAACAACTTGAATGTGAATCCTTGATTCATTTCACCTGATCTCCATGTGCAAATGCTAAGGAACAAAGCCTCATTCAAACAATGTACTTGAAGCCATTCACCCCAACAATCGATATATGAACCCAATGATTGTTATCATACTTATGCTGGCTTAAGGCCCCTAATTGCTGTGGAGAAAATCTGTGTATTCAAAGATTCCGTCAGGAAGTAAGTTCAATCTCAGTTGGTTAGTATAACAATATATCTCTACCAAAAGAAAAAAAAAGTGTAATAATAATACATTCTCATTTGATAAATATAATAATAAACATGAAATTTTATAGATGATCTAATATCTGACCTAAAGTAGCCTACCGCCATTATCTTTGAGCTCTAAGCAACATGCAATATCAATCTGAGATACTGTAATAAGGAACTTGATACTCTCACATCCGACACAATTGTCAGTAATACATTCAGTGTTTGAATTCTTGTGCCTAAAGAATTTTGTATGCAAACTGGGAAAAGTCTATGAAGTAATAAATCATCGTACTAGATGTTTTAGCAGGTTATGATCCAAAGTATCTCATAATCAAGGGCTCAAAACCCCAAACACTTGTACGCAACTGAAAACTGCTTCGCTTTCTACCAAAAAAACAAATTTTGCATTGCTTATATGACCATCAGAATTTGAATTTGACTAATTTTCAGACACCACCTTGCCAGATGCTCCTAGATGCTGCTATAGGGGCCCAAAAAAAAAAGGCTATTTATACTACTGGTAGTATTTATATATTTCTTGTGCAGTTTAACAGATGCAATCAAATTATATTTTATCCAAGGATTCAAATCTATGAAATTTTCGGCTTTTATAGGTATAGATATATGGATCTAGTTTATGCACACAAAGAATGCTAGGGCATTAATATGCATGGATTCAAGTCTAAGATTCAAAGAATTGACCTTAGAAGCAGCTATGGAATGTTGGTTCGATTCTCTAATAGTAGCATGACTTTGGTTGCTGCTATTTCCTCTACGATCCATGTTTCTAATGCGTTGTCTGTAAGTGTTTGCAGATGATTCCTCATTAGATATTTCATCTCCAGATACACTTCTACCATCTTTGATAATTTTATCCTCTGACTGACTTCTTGTGCATTCCGATGCATCTTTCTGGACCATAGAAGCTTTGTACTTCTTCTTCTCCTTTGAAAACTGTGTAGCTGCGGCTCTTGCACCAGCTATGGCTGCAGTGAGATTTGGTGTTTTATCCACAGTTGCTTTTGAACCAACAAAGGATGCAGTAAGTGATCCTGGCTTCAATGAAAAAGGATCCCGCGGATCTGGAAGTGGGAACTTTACAGGCAGTGGACCATCGACTGAACGAAGGCCTCTAACTGCTGCCTCATATATCTATTGACAAAACCATAAGCACACAGAAACTAAGCATCACAACAATGGAAACAAAAGTTCTCCTGAATTTAACGCTACCGTAGAAGGATTAAAAAATTAAAAAAAAAGACTAGCATGTCAACCAACAGCCTAGATACCTTCTTTTCCAGGTTATAAACTCCTTGAAAACCTCGCATCTCAAATGGAACTACCAACTTCTGCGTAAATTGAGAAATGAATTACTCAATCAAAAATGCATATGCAGAAAGAAGAAAGGATTTTTTCAGCATAAAAATATCAACTCATATCAGTTGTAAAACTTTAGTGTGCAAATATACCTCTGGATGTTCACACAGCCAACAGAAATCTGTTTGCCCTTCTAACCTCACCTGTGGACAACGTTAAATATTAAATAAAACTAGAACGTTAAATGCCATTAAAATAAAAAATAAAAAATAAAAAATAAAAAAAGGCATTATCATATTGATATATTGAAATGTAAATAGATCAAATAAAGAATGGCACACACCCCTTCAGGAAGCTGCTCCCAGCACACCAGCTCTTCACATTTGACACACCCAACTACTTCAACACAACCTGTCTCAAGGATGTAGGGTTAGAAGATCCCTTGGAAATCTGGATATTTAAATATGAACTTATACTCCATAGACTCCCTCACCCCCTTAAAGTTACTCTACAGTTGGATCCTTTTTTACAAAATTTAGAACACCAACACAGTAATTCCATGCAATTTTACACACGGTTCAACAAACAAACAATAAGTGAGACAAATTTTTACACACGAAGAGTTTGAATAATTTACATCTTCCCCTTCGACAACCATGAACAACCAAGGTAATTTTTATTAGGAGAAAATATCTGCACGAATTAATATATGCATTCTACCCCCAAGAAAATCAGCATTATAAAGTCCAAAAAGACACATAAAAAAGAGACAGAGAAACATATTGTTTTAGTTGGTTCAATTAAAAAAAAAGGGCCATTTTAAGTACCTAAAAGCCTTGAAACCGGATAATGCTCTGGAAACTTGATGTCTGTAATACCATTCACTGCATAGATTTCTCTGTAGAAGTCCTCCATTGCCTTAATGGTAGCTGGATCTGGAACCTTACCAGCAGCATGAATCCAAAGTCGGCCTTCAAAAGACGAAATTTTTAATATTCAGTATCATCTCAAGAAAAGAACACATTTAGAAAAGTATGAATCGCAAAAGAAACCATATAACCTCATGTAAATACAGTAAATGGAAAAAAGAAACAGTACTGAAACAACCAAGAAGGACGGCTTGCAACACACCATGCCCTGGAAAGTTTTGCAGCACATCAGTTATAACTACCTTGTGGCAGAGCAGTTGGCACTCACTCTGTGGATAAGGAGTTCTAATGTTATAGAGTTGTAGATATACAACAACGCAACTGTTTGCAGTTGTGGTTTTCTTTCTCGTTGTATTATTTTCTACCGTAAATCCCTCCAAATGAGAAACTGTGTCAATTAATAACACTAACAAGGTGATTATCTAAGAGAATTTTCACAGTAACCTCCAAGCTGTTTGAATAATTTTTCCAGAAACCTGCTTCCTTCATTAAGTTTCATAATGATTTTATTATTTTCTTTACTTCTAAAATATTTTCTATATTATCATAAGGTTGCCTCAACTCATTTTTCAGAAAATCCAATGAATAAAGGTTTCTAGTGTATAAATCTTATCAAAGCTAATTTGTCTATGTTTCTTTAATTATCAGGTGGAAACATAACTTTTGTTTTCTATTAGACAAGGCTTCTGTCTCCTTCACCCGAATTTGTATATCATCCTGATAAATTATTGCCTCTCTCCCTCTACATATGTAATATTTATCTTCTTCTCTGCAAGTTTAAAGTGGTTTTAGCTATCTATCTTCAAGGATTTGAAATATGTATGACTAGATAGGGGTTCCCCACGGAGGGGGAAAAGGACCCCCCCCCCCAAAAAAAAAAAGAAGAAGAAGAAGAAGAAGAAGAAGAAGGGAAGAAAATAAATAACCTACTCCCCTGCTTACCCTCTTTAACTTTCCAATTTTCCTTCCATCTTTGGATAATGTAGTAAGTGGATTAGTGGGTAAGGAAGGGTTTTTCCTCGTATTGGCAAGTGCACCAATGAGAGTTTTATATTAGACTCAGAGATGGCGTTCATGTGAACTATGAGACAGCTTTAGGCAGCCAGATGTTACGTGTATGTATTCTGTTCCACTATCACAAATTTTACTCCCTGAATGGTTATATGGAAACTAATCCAGGAGTAGATTTACTATCAGTTGAAATGTAAATGAAAATTTGTTATACCTTTTGTCATTGTCAGCTTTGAGTGCTTGATGATAAATATTCTAGTGGTAGTAGTTATAAATTGCAAAGACAAACACGCTATCTCAAAATTGTTGGTTGGTCCCACAATTACCTCCACTGAATCCCAGCTTCCCTTAAAAGAGAAATGATGAAGGAGCTCAAAGATAAGAAAAACCTATAACTCAAAGGGAAAAACTTTCCCACGGGCCTAGTCATTCATAATCCAATCAATGTCCAATTCAAACCGACTCATATACAGATATCAGCGTAATAAGAAAAACCCACAAACTCAGAAAAGAAAAAGAAGGATATACATTTAAGGGGCTATAAACAACTAAACCAGACCCAGAAAACATTCCCTGTGATCTAAACAGAAAGGCTAGAACAAATGAAACAAGATCAACAAACAGGAACAGAACTTCAACATGTTCTGCGTTCAAATAAATAACGAATATTTACTTCGAACACAAAGCAACCCAACTTCACAGTGTTATCCTGGTTAAGAATTCCCAAGTCACTGAGATCCGAACTTACCACGGAACAAGAACTATACTTAGGAGGGTTAGCAACAACTCGAAATTCGAAGAGAAATCATCTATTCTAAGCTTTTAAAAGGTTACGCAGCCAGTACCTCTGATTGGAGCAGGCCATGATCTTCCTTCGATGCGCTTGATGCCGTAAACTAGCAGCGAAGCCCAAGGTTGATGCATTGTCAGGCAAGGGTTTCTGTAGTTACCATGCGATCCACCCCTCATGTTGTCTCTGAGAAGAGAATCTTTTTTCGGATAGAATAGGCTTAACTGGGCAAGAGACAAAAATCAAAAACCCTTGAAGAACAGGGATTGATTGGAATTTCAGGCAAGTTTCAGTCCCAGGTCGATCCCTGATCACTTTCCTTTTCTTTCTATAATTGAAGAACTCAGATACTCAGAAATAACGAACAAAGCAGATAACCCTTTTTGGTATTTGACTATTTGACAAGTTTACCCCTGCGAGAAGTCCTATTTGGGCCCTCTTTGGTATAAATAAATAAATATATATATATATATATATATATTTATCTATTTAACAAAAATTATTAATCAAAACCAATTTTCAACAAAACATAAAAATGGTTTGGTAACTACTTAACAAAAATGATTTTTTGTGAGAAATTGTTTGGTATCTCTATATGCAAAATAGTTTTTTAAAGAAATTGGTGAAAATAGCATCTGCAAATCTTGATCAATGCTTCATAAATCTAGCCATCTTTTTCTTATTTCTCTCTTAATCTGTCTTGCAATTTTCTTCATTACATCTGCCTTTTGTTCGCTATTTTTTCAATCCTATGGAAAAATCCAAGCAGCTATTGAGGGTCAATTTTGATGATTTTCAACTAAATGACAGTGATCTTGATCCATCACAGATAGAGACTGCAAGTAGGACCATTGCAATTAAAATCCTTCTTTGGAAACCTCTCAGATGCTCTCATATTAAATCAGTGTTGAAGTTTTCCTGGGGAGGATTGGGTGGAATTGACATCAAGTTCATCACCGACAACACTCTCTTATGTCGTTTTAATGATCCAATGGATAGGGCATATGTTTTGGATGAAGCTCCTTGGTCTGTCTCCAGAAACTTAGTTATTATTGAAAAATGGAGTCCTTCAACACCAGTGGATCAACTTCCTTTTAGTAATGTATGTTTTCGGATTCAACTCCATGGCCTTCCTACTGGGTATGTTACAACTAATGTGGGAATCAAACTGGTGGAACATTTTACTTCTCCATTAAAAGCAACAATTTCAGGAAGGAATACCAATGATCAGTGGATGGAAGGTAAATTTGTGAAGGTTTTCACTGAAATTGATGTCAATTATCCCCTAAGAACGGGTTTGCCCCTTCCTCTTAAAGATGGTTCTCGTGTTTGGATCACTCTTAGGTATGAAAAATTACCTACCTTTTGTTACTACTGTGGAATTCTTGGTCATGATGATAATAGATGTAGATTCCTTTTCAATTCCAAACAAAGCCATTCAAAATCTTGTGGTGAGGGCTGTCAATGTCCATAAATTATCAATAAGAATTACGGTCCATGGTTGAGAGCAAATAGTTCTATAAAGAAACAACTCAAACCACCACCTAGGCCTCCAAATGTCAATGAAGCTCATCTTATGGAAAATGAAAGGTTGGCAGTATTTGCAGCCTCTTTACTTTTTGGATGCTCTATCAATAATTCAACTAAGGGTAACAAACTATTAGAGGAACCCATCACTAGAGGTGAATCTGCCCAGCAGCTCTTAACTCATTTGAGGAACAAGAACAAAGAGGATCGGAGCTGGAAGACGATGGTAAGACAACCGAGTCACCTCTCAACCACCTCTAGAACCATCTACGCCTCAAGCTCATAGAGTAGCCCCAATTTTCAAAATGAAAAGCAATTATCATCTGACAACCAATGTGCAGATATTGCCATTTATCTATCTTTAATTGGATACAACAAAGAAGATCTTCTAATACTAGGTTCCAACACGTAAACAATAGATACAACTCCAAAATCTTCTTCATCTGGCATGTTGAAAATCACTTGTGATGATGTTGAAGAACTCTCTCTCCAAGAGAACTCTTGCCATATGGTTGAGCCCTAAAAACTGGACATTAATGCTAATGATGACATAGCCACTTGTGGTGGGAAAGAAAAGAGAGCTTGTGATGACATTGAAGATATCTTTGATCAAAGTATTGTATCTAAAAGGGCTCTTCAGAAGCTATTCCATTTTGATTCATTAAGCCTAACTCAAGGCCAGGCCCAAGCCCATATATTTCATATGCTAGGTATCTCTAAACCCATATCCACCACAATCCAATCTTCCCATGTTAGTCCTAAAACTCTTCCAGCTTACCAAGCCACAGTTACACCAAATTCAAATGGTTCTAGTGATTATGAAAATGAGAAAACCGCAGAGGTTGCCTATGATGTCCTACTTTCTAAACCCATCGCATTGACTTGGTTTGATCATATAGAGGTTGAACCGGAGAGAACCAACACAGGTTCTATATGGAATATGGTAGCAAGGGTGACCTTGAACTCGGGTTGGCCTGACATGACCAAGCGAGTACCAAGTGTAATTCCTGTACCCAAGCCTTGTACTTGTACGCACCATGAGGTCATGTACAAAAAGTAAAGGTACGTACTAGTATTTGTGGGTGCCAACGTAATCTAATATTATGTGGGAGTTTATTCTCATTGAAGCCCATATGAGATTTAGCCCACCTGAGATATACCCACCTGAGATTTAGCCCACCTGAGATTTAGCCCACCTGAGATAGTCCACCTGAGGTTTAGTCCACCTGAAATAGCCCACCTGAGATATAAAAGATGTTTTGGGGGCCCATGTATAAAAAGAGGGGAGACATTAATTGTCTTTTCCCTCATTAATGTTAGTTGGTCGATGGGAGAGTAAAGAAGAGAGAGAAAGAAGAAGAAAGGAAAAGATGAAGAAGAAAGAAGAAGAAGAAGGGGAAGAAGGGGAAGTTGATCATAGAGCTTCACCGAAACTGGATCTTAGTATTTTGAGCCCGGATTTATGATAAGATCACCGAGGTCTTCAATTTGAGGTAGGTATTGTATATATTCCAAGGATTCTTAAGAAAACTCCATCCTTAAACCCTCTTTTTGATTTTTAGGAAAGAACTCACTTAGATTTTGCTAATCCTACTTTGATAATTAAGGTCTAATGAAAGGTGTGTATAAAGATTTTGAAGGATTTGAAATGAGTGTTGGCGAAGATCGAGAGCATTTGGAGGTTCTTGACCAAAAGAAATGAAATTTGGGATTTTTTTGGTGTTCTTAAAGAAGAGATAAGAATCTTCCTTTTCTTTTGATTTGATCTTAGATCTAGGTTGAGGGTACATGATTGGACCTTAGACAAATGATTTGAACTGCCGGATCGTCCCCAAACAAGTTCCTTAAGCCAGAGGAAAGTCGGGAATAATATTGGAAAGATTTCATTCAAAGATTGGGGGTATTTTTACCCCACCTGTTTTTTGGTTTTAGCTCACCTGAGTTCTCAGAACTCAGATTCTAGGCTCTGGAGTAACCGGTGGCCTACTTAGCACATCGGTCTTTGGCTCTAACCCACCTATCTTTCCAGAAATTCCTAGAATTGGTTCAAATTTGATGGGCAACCCCCATTTATGATTATAAACTCGATTTTAGTGTTCAAACATGATGATTTTGACCCCAATATAGTGAAATGATAAACCATTATGTTTATAATAGCTTACACTCAATATATGTGTATCCACTCATCAGATCTTTTTCATATCGGGTACAAACACCGTGTACACATTCAAGTAAGTGGGGAGTAGACTCTGATTTTATTTCAGAATGTTATGCAACATTTAACATATATTAATCTAGCCATGTCATCATGTCACTTGTGTGTAGACTAGACATCAGATATGCCATATCACGCATTTGAATGTGTATTTACATAATATATTATGTTTTGCTTTATGATGAATATCTATTATGACTTGATGTTTGTGATGAAGGAATTTCATTTGGACACGATATGAATGCTAAATTCTAGATACCATAGACGGCTTGAAAACGAGTGCATGGTAGCACGTGGTATGGGACGTAGTGCCATTGTGTAATCGTACTATGCTCATATAGAGGCATGTTGCTAGAATGTGATTTACCCTTGTGCTACGACCCTCCCCAACAAGGGGTTTACGTCTTGGGGGATCATTGGGGGGAAGCATCGGGTTGCAGTTGTCAAACTCCTATAGCGGTTTGAAGTACATATGGCTGATTGCTAGGACAGTCAGTTACCCGGATGATATATTCAAAGGGTCGATCGTACTACTTTTATTTCAGGTGAAGTCACCAATTTACTTTCTTTTATTTAAATTTACCAGGAGTCGGCTTATATTTTAAATTTCGGTACCAACGGTGGGCCTTATTTGACAACCCTATGGACGTATCGCATGATGGGGTTCATAGCTCGTCCCCTGGGCATACACGCACTATGGTTGTGAGTAGCACAAAACCTATGACCTAGTAATGTTGTTAGGCTAATAAGGTTAAAATAAATTGCATATAGGAACATTTGTTTGGTAATTGCTTGTGTGGTTTGCCTTATGTGGTCTTCCTTTCCAATTACTGGGCTAGTGAGCTCATCCCATATGCACAACTCTTTTTATGTGATATTACAGGTTACCTTCCTGGTGAGCAGGAGCCGGGCTCCACTATGGAATTTCCATCTAAGGACTGGTGGGTCCCTATCAAGTTCTAGCACGGTGCCGATTGCACGTGCGAGGATTGTGCTGCATAGCAGCTGTGACTCTTGAGTGATTATTTTTTATTCTTTTTGATATACTCCCTTTTATAACTTGATGCTTAAATTGTTGTATTTATATATATATATATATATATATCATGCATTTGGGCCCAAATGTATGTAACTTTTGTAACTCAATTTGGGTATCAAGTATTTGGGAAACAATTACATATATAATTATGAACAAGCCTTCCACTGAAAACATAGGTCTTATCTTAGAATAGTAGATGTATGTTGTATCGCAGTCACTGCATTATTGATCCTGACAGGTTTGTAAGTTAATCGGTGTTAACTCGGTCACCGGCTTAGCTTGTGATAGCGGGGTGTGACATTGCAGGCGACCAACTATGAGGGACAAGAGGATAGGCCTATGTTGAACTATCGAGGACTTGGGCCAACCTCGACAGTTCGTGCCTTCAAAGAGTTAACTAACTCAAAAAGGCCATGTTTTGCTTTTCTTGCTGAAACTAAATGTACATGTGAGTATTTTGATAAAATAAAAGGAAACTATGTTTCAATCATTATGTTTATGTTCCTCCTAAAGGTAGGTCTGGTGGAATTGGATTATGGTGGCAAGACAATGTGGATATTGTAGTACTCTCTACTTCTAAAAATATTATTAGTGTTCATCTATATACTCCTGAATTAAAATATAGTTGGCGTTTAATTTGTTTTTATGCCCCAACATCTTAAAATGAGAAAGAAAATTCTGGACTGATTTGAAACGAATTTCATATAAAACTAAGAATCAGCCTTGGTTTGTTTGGGGTGATTTCAATAACATTCCAGCTACTCATGAGAATCAAGGTGGTCGAGCTAAAAACCACACTGACATTTGCCACTTCAAGGAAGGAAGTGGTAGATGCTTGTAGGTTGGGTTATTCTGGTCGAAAATTCACATGGACAAATAGAAGGAATGGAGCAGATCTTGTAATACCCCGCTTCTTAAATCCGGTCTGATTTCGCGGTTGAACCGGTTTAACCATACAGGAACCAAGCCAGAGGAAATTAGAGCGGGGTCCTTATGGGCTATGATGGCACGGGTGACCTTAAACACCGGTTGGCCCGACAAGTCCGAGCCAGTACCAGAAGAGACGGGAGTGCCCAAGCCGTGTACATGCACCTACCATAAGGCCATGTACGGATAAAACAGGTATTATATCCGTATTTTAAGGTATATACGTATGCTACATCATATGCCAGGGGTGGGGTTCG
>NC_056566.1:18889946-18890915 GCF_013358625.1 Macadamia integrifolia
TTTTCTATTGAGGTCTATCCCGTAGAGGTACTCAAATTGGATCAGTGACTGATTTCTAGGTTTCATCGTAAACCTAATTGGTTACCATAGTTATTAAGGCTGTGAGGCGATAGAGGCGTTTGAGGGTCTTTTGGAGCGCTTTGGGGATGGGGCAGGCATAAGGCGCCGCCTTATCGAGTAAAGTGTTTGTGTTCTTTTTTTTTTTAACTTGACCAATCAATTTGGCTTAAATGACTTATTAAAAAGTATATAATACTACTCATATGCTAAATAAGGATTAAAGATTCATACTTCATTCCAATGCAAGATATTCATAAAAACAAAAAAAAAAAATCAATAAAGTTAATAAACTAAGTTCATCTTCATCAATCATCATCATAATTCATATCATATAATATAAATATATATTCTTCATCCAAAAAAATATAAATATATAATTATGAAACAAAATTATAAATATAAAGAAAAGGCCTTCTGAACATGCCAAGTCCTTGATCGAGTGGGGCTCTCATGGGGTGGTTAGGAAGCTGCAGTTGGCACCTGGTTCTCTCAAAAGGGCAAAAGCTTTCTTCCAATTTGCAATTTTTTTTGTTGAGGTTTTATTTATTTATTTATATACCATTGATTCCATGCTTCTCATGTGTAAACTTTTCTATAGACATGCCAATCAATAAAACCCATTTGGAACCAATGGTAAAATAGTAAAAAATGCACTTAAGGTGTCCGCCTTGTCCATAGAGCCTTAGACGCCTTATAGCGCCTCATCCCATAAGGCAGTCGCCTTAAGTGCAACAAATAATGCGTGGTACTTCCTTATACTCTCTATACCGCCTAAGCGTCGCCTTGCTAACTCCTTGGCGATGCCTTAATAACTATGTTGGTTACTTCCAATTACGTAAATCAATGGTTCAAACCGCACTCAAACATAGGGCATTTCCTATTTTATAAAAATTTCTATATCAAAAAGAA
>NC_056566.1:18895984-18969986 GCF_013358625.1 Macadamia integrifolia
CAATAGAAAATGTCTCCATTGTAGATCCCACTCAACTGAAATTGAATCTTCTCCTGATTAATGAAGCAAATGAACTCATTTTCATAGAAAACTTGAGTGTGAAGAAATAACATATTGTTCAGACATACCAACAACCTTCTAGGTCAATTATCCACATTTCATCAAAACTTACCCTCCAAGGGTATGTTTATCATTTTATCTTGAACAGTCATTAGATGTGTCAGAGAATGTGGGAAAATCCATAAATATTTAAATAAAACATTTGTCAGTACTCGACAGATACTCATCGTCATCAAAGCACCCTCTGAGTTGACAAAATGAAGTGCCTTCAGTTGTTCTGAATATTTATATCAATAATGTTTGGATATAATAAACTGGAATGGGGCTTGATCAGACGTCTCTTTGATTTCTTGGGTTTTGGTAATAAATGGGGATATCTTATTTGCTCTCTAATGACCTCTTCTTCTTTCTCTATAAAGCTAAGAGGATATACATTCAATTTTTTTGAACCTTTTAGGGGCCTTCGACAAGGTTGCCCTTTAAGGCCATTCCTATTTATCTTAGCCATGGAAGCCTTGTCCAGACTATTGTTGAGCTATTGAGACCTTAATCTTTTTAAAGTCATGGCTTCTGAGATTTCTCATGTGTTCTTTGCAGATGATACTTTTCTCTTTTTTCGTACCTCATTGGAGGATTTATCAACCATAAATGCATCCTTGACCTATTTTTTGACCTCTCCGGTTTTGCTATTAACCTAGAAAAGAGTGAGGCTACGTTTAGCTCCAATACTAACGAAAGGACTAGAAGTTCACTTTGTAGTACCCTCTGAATTGGTGAAATGAAATCGGACTTGGTTTATTTGGGAATTAACTTGTTTCATATTAGAGCTAGGACCAAAAGTTTTCTTCCTATTGTTAAAAGAGTTCAAAAAAAAAAAAGAACTTTGTCATTGGAAAACAAATCTCCTTTCTTTTGCTGGATGATCAGTCTTAATCCAATCTGCTCTGTCCACGGTTCCATCATACCTTATGTCTTGTTTTTCTTCCCTAAGACAATTTGCAGGAAACTAGATTCTATTTATCTACATTTTTGGAATGGTGATAGTGAAATATCAAAAAAAAATCCCACCTCAATGGATGGCACAAGATCTGCAAACCTAAACCCCATGGTTGTCTGGGTATCAGGAATTTTGAAAACCAAAACCTTGCTCTTCTTCTAAAGCTGGGTTGGCGTTTTCTTAAGGAAAAGGATTCCTTGTGGGTCAAGATTCTCACTTCCAAATATTTCCCTAAGCGGTCCATCTTTCACAAGGATACGCTAAAAAAGAAAGGATCCATGTCATGAAAGAGCTTTGTAAGTATTCTCCCAACTCTTCAAAAGTTGGTTTTCATTAAAATTGGAAATAGTAAGAATACTCTCTTTTGGACTAATACTTGGATACCTACCATAGCTAATTTATCTCGTAATGATTATCTTATTTAAAGACCAGCACCTCCTCCCTAACCTAAGTGAGTGATTTATCTTTAATTATACCTGAAATACTAGCTTATTATCTGTTGTGCTTCCACCTCATGTAAACACCCGCATTCAGAAAATTCCAAGTTCCTTACAATAAGACGTTTGGTACTGTAAGCTCTCTAAAACAAGGATCTTTATAGCCAAGTTGGCTGCTAAATTCTTATTTTCTAATTAGCTACTAACAGATCTGAATTATCAAACAGGTGTGCTTGTTTATCTCTTTCCTCTCACTGGTGGCGATTTCTATGGAAACTCAAGCTTTGCCCAAAATTTAAGATTTTTCCTGGAGGTTGGCCCATGAAGGGGTTCCTACAAAGGATATTCTAGGGAAATGAAAGAAATTGATACAATTTGTGGGTTGTCTCATGACAAGTAGGAATCTATAGCTCTATTTTTTATTTTTTATTTTATTCTAATTTCACTAAAAGTATTTGGGCTACGTTCTCACTGTTCTGAGACCTGAAGCTTTCTTTGAAGCTTCATTTTCATTTGTTACCATGTACTTCCTACAATCTGTTCCTCATGACATTTTATCAGAGTTTTTTTTATATTTCATTATCATATATGGAACCATAGGAACAATGTGTTTTTCAAATAGAATAAGCCTAATCCCCTTGTTATTCTTCACTCGATGAAGCAATGGACTGCTCAAGCAATCAATGTCAATAAACCTCCCTAGGTGATCTCAATCCATGAGACTCCCTCCTCCCCCCCCCCCTTAACTCTCGCTATGACCACATCGACCATCATATGTGTGTGTATCACCAACCAAAATAATACTACTTCTGCTTGGGCTTATTGTATAAGTAATGAAAATAATTTTCTTTTTTTTTAAAGTTGATTATTTCATGACAATAAGTGTTGATGAAGCATGCCTTCGAGGGCTTCTCATGGGAGTGAAACATGCGAAATAGAAGGGATGGCAACATGGGGATATTCAACAAATTTTTTTGACCAACCATAGGATGTGTAAATAGCCTATGAGAGAAACACCTCTTTTTTTGGATATTCAGAAATTTTTACTAAACTTAACTTCCTTCCAAAACAACAGATGATGATGTAATTATTTTCTTAAAAGACTTGGCTTTTTGAGTTCTCACAAAGAGAACCTCCCTTCCCTCCCACTTTCTTATAGTGATGTACATTCTCTTCTATGGTATTAATGATATTTTTACTTTCATAAAAAATAAAAATAAAAAAAGAAGAAGAAGGATACTACTATAAACGGTGTGTATTTTTGTTCATAATTTCTTTCAAACTCAAACCCCTCCTTTTGAACTTTATTTTGTATGAAAATCAAGGACTACTCAAGTCAATAGAAAAAATCTCGAGTGTGGATCCCACTCAACTGAAATTGAATCTTCTCCCGATTAATGGGGCAAATGAAGTCATTTTCATAGAAAACTTGATTGTGAAAAATAACATATTGTTGGGGCATACCAACAAACTTCTAGGTCAAGTATCCACAATTCATCAAAACTTACCCTCCAAGGGTATGTTTGTCATTTTATCTTGAATGGCCATTAGACGTGTCCGAGAATTTGAGAAAATCCCTAAATCTTTAGATAAAACATCCCTCGGTACTTGAGAGATAGTCATCGTCATCAAAGCACCCTCCAAGTTGACAAAATTTCAAAAAAAGATCACACTTTTTTCTATTGTTGTGATGATGGCTCAAAAATCAAAATCAAGTTGTTTTCCTCAATACCCATCTTAACCCAACAGCAATTACATAATATTAGCTAGCAATGACTTTATGTAGGGTCCATAGTGGCAAATTGTCAAGGGTAGCAATTTCCGATTTCGGATTTCAACTGGGAACATGTCACACTTTAGCTTCGAATGAAAATAGAATTGATAACTCAATACCGTTCTCAACATATTTTGCCATGGTTCCTTACTTAAACTAAATCTATTGATAATTTAAAGCAACAATGATACAAGGCTTTTAATGTATGAAACCGTTCTGATGCAACTCATTGGTGCGCTCCCTCCCTCCCTTTTGCAACTTCACAAGAGAAACCAGGTCCTTTTTCTTTGATGATGGGAAATGATATAATCATATCAAAGACTTTTTTTTTTTGGTAAGAATACAAAACACAAATTCATTATCTCCTTTCTTTAATGTAAAATTGGACTTTTATTTTCAGTTTAAGATGCATTTATTTGTAACCAAGAAGGTTAATAACAAAATTTGTAACCGTACGTTATTACCCATCATATGATGATGTGCCATTAAGGGACAAGGTCTAATGCAGTAATTTTGTACCCCGACCACCCATCGCCCCTGCCTTCCACCCCTCATCTCCCGCACCCATCTCTAGCCCTCAACCTTGCTCTCCTCCATATGGTTCTCTCGAAACAGAGTGGCGTGGCCGTCGTCTTGGGAAAGAGAGGTAATCTGCACCCATGAAACCTCCGTCTGTCTACAGAGTCCAGACCGAAGGAAAGAGTGTTAGGACTCCCTATGGGTTTGAGTTTAAAACCCTATTGAGGAAACCACACAGGAAAAACAATAACACGAATCTAATAAAATTATGGAGGATCGATTTGTACCTTTCACCTAGTATGCTGAAGATGATTGATGTTGGTCACTCCCACTTTCGCTCTATTGGCTTGGCTATGGATCTTCTACAACCCCTTAAACCTCCTTGGTTCTCTCACTTTAGTGGTAAAGTGGAGAAGAGTGAATAATAGTTGTAGGGACCCAAAACCTAGTATTTATAATACTGTCCTGCACTCAAAACCCTAAACCACAATGGGTTGAGCCAGCATATCCCTAAGCTTGAGAGTGGACCGAACCGGTTCATGTAATTTGACTCTCACCCATTTAATTAACCCGAATTATTAATTTAGCCCATAAATCCAACAATCTCCCACTTGGGCTACATTAATTATAAGGATGTCTTTTAAATTGGTGTGGCCATAGAATCTTATTACATTAACCACTCTTACTGTGATTCAGTTGAAAAACCACTCACATCGAATAACAGCAGAAGATACACCTCAATATACGGCATACAACTTTCTGTTATTACAAACATAAGTAAGTTTCTTAACACGAATCTATGTGGGATACCATCATAGAAACATTGACATATCCTCAAATTACACTGTTGTCATTCTATGTAGGTCCTTAACTGAGATATTAACCTTCACTGTGGCAAATCGCCTTTGACCTGTGGTTAATATCTAACTGTGGCCTTCCGCCTATAAACTGTGACAAATATTGCCTATGAACTGTGACAAATACTGTCTTAAAATGTGGCAAACATTACCTTTTGAATTGTGGCAAAATATTGCCTATAAACTGAGACAATTACTGCCTATAAAAACATTTTCAAATGAAATCATAAACCAATATTTCAAGAAATAACTGTGCATAATGTAAATGCTAAAACTTAACCATAATTCATCAAACTGTGCCCCAAAACATATGGGCTAAGGTTCAAAACATAAACAAATACTAAACAAAACCAGAACTCCCACTAATCAAGCATTTCAAATAACTGTATGTAAAGAAATCCTAACTACTTGATGTGACCAAATTTTACTTGCTCTCAATTGCTGATGATTAGTCTACCTCACCCTTTATTAGTATCATTCTGCTTATCAACCCCAGAATTCTTCCTTTTCTCTAACCATTTCTTGAAAATAAAACAGTCCTTCTTCACATGTCCTTTCTTATGACACCAAAAACACTCTACGTTGTTGGTATTCTCTTCATCCTGAGCCTTTTGAGATGTGTCAAGTTCTTGAGAGCTATTAGTCCTGTCATATGGCTTGACGCTTCCTCTGTTGGAAAATTTTTTGTTCCTTTTGCTTGGTCCACCAGAAGATCCCTTGTGAAAAGTTGCATCTGCACTCTCAAACCTAGTTTGTTTCAATTTTTCTTACTCTTGAGTGCAAATGGAAATGAGCTCATTTAGGCTCCAATCATCTTTTAGTGCAATGTAGGTAGATTGGATAACCTTATACTGACTAGGGAGGGTATTCAGTGCAATGTGTACAATATATTCTCCATCGATCTGTATTCCAAGATCCTTAAGTTTACCAGCATCAGTAGCTACACCCAAAATGTATTCTCTAACACTCCCACATCCATCATACCTTGTATTCATTAGCCTGGTCATCAATGTGGTTTTCTCAGCTTTCTTGTTGTGTTGAAATCTACCTTTAATAGCATCCAGGAATTCTTTTGCAGTGTCTTTGATCTCTATGTTCCCACGTATAATTTCAGGAACTGCCTTTTTTAAAACCAGTATGCACTTTCTGTTTGCTTCAGTCCATTTCTTAAACTTGGTCTTTTCAGCACTTCTGCTCGAGTCTGTGAGAGGCTCAGGTTTAGGCTCCCTAAGTGCCAAGTCTAAGTCAAGAAGACCTAAATGCAATTCTAATTCCTCCACCCACTTTTGATAGTTGTTACCAGTGAGTATTGGGATGGAAGATATATAACTTGAGGGAACTGCCATCTTACTACAGCAGTAACAACAACACAATACATGCCAAATATCAAAATATAAACCATAATATAAAAGCATGTAATACCATCAATATATTTTAAATAAGAGTTACAACTAAAAAATGTATCCCTATCCTTTGGGACAGGAATTGGCTGATGCTCTTATATTATTCTTTTAACTGTGAAAACAACACTAACTTTGGAATTCAATCACCTTTGGGCAAAAGAACTCCAAATTCAATGTCCCTTTCTGAAATGTGGATGATTATCCTCAAACTTTGATGACATAACCTTTGGGAAAGTATCACCTTTACTGTTGGAGAAGATACAATCGAACTGAATGTACCACTTTGGTAGGTTTCACTCAGTTCTATCATATCTTTCCCATTGGAGATGTATATCTTTATGTTCAAAACATACATATAAATGTCACTAGGACAACAATAACCATACAAGAGTCACAACCGCAACTACATTCCTATCCTTTGGGCTAAGAATGCACTGGTCCTCTTGTAAATTTATATTTACTGTGAAAAGAACAATAACTTTTGAAATCCCCTCACCTTTGGGCTTAGGAACCTCTAGGTTACTGTCATTTTCTTAACTTTGGTGACATCACCTTTGGGCAAATGTCACCTACATTGTTTCCCTGTGGAAAATCATGAAATAATAAGATGTACCACTTTGGTGGATTCCACCTCATCATTTCATGGTTTCCTAAAGCAAAATTACTTTGCAACTAAGAATGAGCGGAAGCTTACACCCTTTTCCATATTAACATATCTCAATTTAAAAAAAAAAAAACTTCTCAATTTCATGGTAACCAATAACATATATATTTTTCAAAGCATTGATTTATGCCATTTTGTTTCAATGATTGAAACTAAATACAACATAAAATTTCAAATAAACATGTCATATTAAAAAATTAGATCATTAAATGTGGCCTGAAACAAGAAATCCAACGCAAAAAACAGATTTCAATTTGGCCTTAAAACGAACCTTTAAATGAAATTTAAAGTAGTTTAAATAAAAACGCCCTTTTGTTTCAATGATTGAAACTAAATACAACATAAAATTTCAAATAAATATGTCATATTAAAAATTAGATCATTAAATGTGGCCCGAAACAAGGAATCCAACGCAAAAAACAGATTTCAATTTGGCCTTAAAACGAACCTTTAAATGAAATTTAAAGTAGTTTAAATAAAAACCCAAAATGAACAAAAACCAAACAAGCCTTTATTTTTTTTTTTTTTAAATCAATCCAAACCAACCGGTTCGGCCATATGAGTTCCGGGTCAAATTCGGGTCAATTGGTCAATGACCCGGTCAACCTCTGACCGAGTCAAATAGTGCACATGAGTTGACCCACTGTGTCGCCGGTTCAAATCGGTAGGGTTTCCGAGTTGAACCGGCGATGACTCGCCGCCTTTTTTTTATTTTTTTTTATTTTTCTCTCTCCTCCGGCAGCCGATTTCCGACGGCACGTGCCGACGCGTCCGGAGGTTTCCGGTGACTTTCGACATACCGTCGAGACCGTCTTCTCGTGATCTACAACTTTTGTGAAGAAAGTTTTCCCATACAGGATCTTTAAGTGATGGTAAAATTACGATTTTTATGATTTTCATGATTTTTAATCAAATCAGGTTTTAAGTAACAATCAAAATCCTCATGTATAAGAAAAATTCAATCGATTCTTGTCCCATGTGGTCTGCTCTGATACCACTTGTTAGAACTCCCTATGGGTTTGAGTTTGAAACCCTATTGAGGAAACCACACAGGAAAAACAAGAACACGAATCTAATAAAATTATGGAGGATCGATTTGTACCTTTCACCTAGTATGCTGAAGATGATTGATGTTGGTTACTCCCACTTTCGCTCTATTGGCTTGGCTATGGATCTTCTACAACTCCTTAAACATCCTTGGTTCTCTCACTTTAGTGGTAAAGTGGGGAAGAGTGAATAATGGTTGTAGGGACCCAAAACCTAGTATTTATAATACTGTCCTGCACTCAAAACCCTAAACCACAATGGGTTGAGCCAGCATATCCCTAAGCTTGAGAGTGGACCGAACCGGTTCATGCAATTTGACTCTCACCCATTTAATCAACCCGAATAATTAATTTAGCCCATAAATCCAACACAGAGCTCCCTCCTCGAACTTCTTTTTTCTCTCTTCTCTCTCTCTCTCCTCCAGCTCCCACCCAATCGAACGAGATGGGGTTTACTTTTCTGTCTTTAACCCTACTAATAGTGGGTTTCACACTGACAACAATCCCACCCCCAACTCTACTCTAATCAAACGAGCCCTTAAAAATCAGAGGAGCAAAGGTGGGAATGAGTGTTGCCGCTGTCAGAAGACTCAGAACTAGGTAGCGGAGAAAAGATGACGGAGGGAGAATAGTGCCGATACCGAGGGGAAAGATTGAGGTTTGGTTTAAGGGAGTATGTCAGTCAACGCCATTGGTATTTGCCATGGAAGAAGTAGTTAGTGCTTCACCTCCCATCCTCTAACAACAACAACAAAAAAAAAAATTATATATTAATCGGGATGGAAAACATATTACCTCATAACCACAATTAATACTTTTAATACTTGAATAGACCAGAAATGCCAAGTTTCTCAAACCCTAATTCTCAAAAAATAAGAACAGAGAAGAGAGAAAGGATGATCGTGGGTGGGAGGGAGGGAGGGGGCTTGGCTCATATGTGAGTGGCTCCCCTCCTCTGGTTTTTAAATAAATCCACTACGTGAACTAGATTGCTACTAATGGGAGGGAAGAGGTAGAATAAAATAGAGACTTAATACCTAATATAATTATCTTATCATATATTTAATCCAATTAGAGATATTATTAGGTGATAACACATTAGATAAACTAAACTGTTTGTTCCCTATAAGAGTGGATATCCATGCTTAATATAATTAATTGCAAATCAATATTTCCACAAAGTAATATCACATAGTGAAATTTATGTAATTTAATTATTAAGCATCTCTTTCTTTCATGACATAGTATCATAAATCCAATAAACCAATATGTAGTTCAAAGTACATCAATCATTGATATGGCAAAACCCATGATGTGTTGCCACACTGGTATGAACTTCTCAGTTCAAAGAGCCAATCGATATTTACCATGAAGAATCTTGTTATTCAACTATTAGTAGTAAAGCATACAAAACTCTCACATAATTCAGTACAATATACATATCGTATGTGTACGCACATCTGTAACTTGTAATCACCATTCTTAGAAGCACATAATGAGGCGACAGTCTGAACAGGTTGTTTAATCCAATCCTTAGTCGAGAATGCATTAGCCTTTTTCCTAAAAAAGGGCAAAGGATGAGCATACTGTCCGCTTTTAGGTGCTATCAACATTCACTAATAGGGATTGTGGAGGGGCAGTGGAGTCTTTTCCAAGGATGGGAAAGAGATATAGATGGAAGGTTGGGCATTGTGTGCTGGCATGCACAACATTTTTCCATAAACGTAAGCACAATTATGGTCCATTAATTATATGTCAAATATCCAAATAATCAAATTAATTTAAGGGAAAATTTTTTATGTCCGAGGGTGTGACTATTTGCATTTTCCCCTTAATTTAAAGAAGAAAAAAATTAACTTGAGCCAGCAATTACAACGAATGAGGCACCTTCAAGTCTGGAAAGCCAAAAATTGCTTTGTAAGAGACATTATAACCCTAGTTTTATGGAATCAAAGCTAGTTTGCATTATCCACGGAGGAATTGAACCACTGATGTTTTTAACCGTAAAAAAGGATTGGATTAAAATATATAAATAAATAAATAAAAATAAGCCATAATGATGTAGGATCCAACTCTTCTCCTTAGTGTCCATTGTCCAGGTCAATCCATTGCTAGTTGAATGAGCGCCACGTGGCAAGACGATTATCCAACGTTTTGGAAGAGACATGAAGAACAAGGCACTGATAGTGACTCGGAGAACGAGGCACCAAGAACCGTTGGATCGTCGTCTAGCCATGTGGTGCTCGTAAAGGTAGCTACGAGCAAGACCTGAGTGATAGGCGCGAAGGAGGGAAGCCGAATATGAAGGGACCTACAATTTTTCAAATGAAAAGAAAGATAACCACAATGTTGTGTATGGAGGGACTTGCTAGCGTTTTGCACTGGCGATTTCCTTAAAATTTGCTTTTTCTTAGTAGTAGGAACACTAATTGGGTTGTAGCCTCCCTTAGTATATTTAACAGCAATAATGATACAATGCACTCAATTCTGATCAATCAAAATGTGATTTTGTAAACTTGATTAAGAAATAAGGCCCCAAGAAATAATTTAAGATTTTGAAATTAGACCATATAATTAAAACCTACCTATAGAATATGACTAGGCGTTCAGACCGGCCATATGATGCATGCAATCTGGGTTTGGGCTTCAAATTTAAGGAACTCCTTGGCTCTTTTAAGCTAATCAATTTACATTTAAATGGAAACATCAATGCATCATATTCTTACCAAAAAAAAAAAAAAAAGCATCATATTTTATTTTATATTTATTCTCAATATGCATATAATTGTGGAGTTAATAAATTCTATGTAGTGGCCTATAGTTAGGGAGAATTGGGGATTATGTGGATAGGCATACGGTCCCAAGTTCAATTCCCCATCTGTGCATCTAAGATTTAAATGGAGACCGTGGTGGTAAAAAGAAAAAAAAAAAAAAAAAACATATAATCGTAGAGTTAATAAATTCTACGACCTTAATGACATGTATTGAGGGTTACTTAGGCTATTCATTAGTCTAGTAAAAATAAATATGCATGCAATTGAGAACAAAGTAAAATTATCCATTTTTCTTTTATCAGTTAACTTTCATATTACTTTATTAAGCCTAGCATCTGTTGTATTAATTTGCATAATATATGTACATTATTTATTCTCTTTGTTAAACGTATTGGCCTATGGTTCTACCAGACTTTTTATCTTTTGTTGGAAAATAGTTTTTGGAGAAAGTTTTCCTTCAACTATGGTGAAGAGTTAACCTACAAATCCAAGGACATGATTACTTTGCCTTATATGTCGAAGGTTCAAAATGTCTTTCATTGTTTCTTATTATGATTATAAATACTGCCCGCCTTGTACCCAAAAAAAAAAAAAAATTACTGCCCACCAATTCGGTTAGGACGCATGATGGTTGATAAGCCAAAAAAGGACCGACCTCTCCTGGAGCCGAATTATAACACTAGAAGCTCCCTTTTGCCGTTCATGGATTGAACTCCAGAGCAAGGACAGTTGGGCCAACCACACGGGTCAGCTCAAAATGTATCATTGTGCAACCAGCCGATCTCCCCTAGTCAACCGCAATCCGATCTATGCCTCACTCCCCCACACAAGATGGCCACCCCCATAGATCGGCCTTAGGTTGATTTGGGGCCGACACCACCATACCGACCTGTCCTCAACTTGCCAATGATATAATACTGAAATCTCAAGATCGCCAGCTCAACAAATCTTTATCATTGGGAGCACACGAAAGTGATCTCATTAAGAGATCCACCCAAATACGGATCCTACCCAAATAACGAAGGACTTGCCTAATAGAACTCCTCCAAGGGATCTCCTTCAAGAATTAAATTACCTAGGGACTCTATAACCGTCTCATTTCTCATTCATGGCCTATAAATACACAGGTACGGCCCCCAAACAAGGGGTTCGTTTACACTCTATGTTGAAGAATATTTGTTGCTTCAGATTTGACTTACTTAGGCATCAGGGAGTCCTCCACCGGAGCAGCTTGGCTCTCTCTTGACCATTCTTCTAATCAAGTCATCCGACGAACTTGAGAACAATTGAGTATATGCTTGTTTGGATTAGGAATACATATGGATCAGTTTTAGGATTATATAATCTAAAATGCCCACCCTAAATAGCTCTCATATTCTTCCTCTCCATTCTAGGCCAAGTCAAATGCCATCATGGTCAAATGAAAATCATATAGTTATCGGTTGCAAAATTGTTAGCAGGGAGTAAGATCATAAAATTACCAAAATGAGAGGATGGCCTAATTGCCCATTCCATAAAAGAGGTTGTGAATATAGGAATTGAAATCCTATCTAATACGGTGCCTACCTTAATGGGAGAAAGGTCTAATTGATTATTTATAACACTCAGGTCCTCTCTCTATCGAACGGTCACTTGTGAGCCTCATTGAGAGAAGTGCATTAGAGGCCGCAGAGACAGTCATGGCCAGCTCAAGTCAAATGATCAACTCATCTCAATCGTTGGTGAACAGGATGTAGTCTTTCCCTCTTGTTTGTGATTCAAGATTACATAGGCATAGATCCTACTATTATGTTTGTATGTGGATGTAAATCCATATGGTAGCTATTGTAATGACCACTATACCTAAAGTTTTTAGTTCACACAAATCTGTTTCCTATTTTTTCTTTTGAAATGTAGTCGGAATCTGTTCCGAATCAGCCGGATTAGTCACTATAAGAGAAAATATTGCACTAATGGCTACTTCCACCAATGACCAACTTGGCAAGAAGATTTAGGATGATGCCAAACTTGGTATGCTACTCAATCAAGGGATTGGTGATAATGATTCCACCAAGAACCAGCTTGGTAAGAAGATTAGGAATAAGGCCAAGCGTGGTATGTTACTCAATCAAGGGATTGTTGATAAGGATTCCACCAAGGACCAACTTGGCAAGAAGAAATGGAATAAGGCCAAGCTTGGTATGTTACTCAATCAAGAAATTGCTGATAAGGATTCATCAGGGAACCACTTCCAATCATAAATGATCCCAATTCTATCCGGCTAAGTATTGTCAAATATGCAATCGTCTTGGACATAAAGCCCTGGATTGTCGACAACGCGGTATATTGCTCCTCCATCGGCCAATCTTACAGAGTACCCAACTTCATTCTCAAATGACAATTTTTGGTATCCTGATTCCGGCTCCACAAATCACATAACCGCTGAGCTTGAGAACTTGCATCTGTCGCAGCCCTACACAGGATCTGATCAAGTTCAGATTGGAAATGGAACAGGTTTGCACATTACTAACATTGGCACTTCTTCATTTTCAAATTCATCTTTTCCATTACATCTTAAAAATATTTTACATGTGCCTGTATAACTAAAAATCTCTTATCTGTTTCTCAGTTTACCCGTGATAATAATGCTATTTTTGAGTTTCATTCTGACGCTTTTTATGTGAAGGATTGCTCAACGGGGACATGTCTTCTACAAGGCAAGCTTAACGGAGGTCTTTACCAGATCAATTTAAATAAATTAGTATCACCCAATAAATGTGCATCCATCCACACATGGCACAACAGAGTTGGCCACCCGGCTCTTCGAATTGTTCGACGAACTGCTCATGATTTTCAATTACCTATTTCATCCCAAAAGGATTTTTTAATTTGTAGTGCATGCCAACAAGGAAAGAGTCATAAAACTCCCCTTTAGTTTCTCTAAATCTCAATCTTCTGGACCCTTAGATTTAATATTTTCGGATGTTTGGGGCCCCTCCCCCCATCCCTTCTAGTGATGGTTATCGGTATTATGTTATATTGGTTGATGATTTTAGTAAGTTCATTTGGTATTACCCTCTTAACTGTTAAATCTGAAATTATTGGAATTTTTTATAAATTCAAAATTTTAGTTGAGAACTTGTTTGACCGCCGGATAAAACGCTTTCATAGTGACTGGGTGGTGAGTACCAAAAGGTATTTACCCATCTTCAACAGTCAGGTATTGAACATTGTATTTCTTAACCCCCACACCCATGAACAAAATGGGGCTGTCGAGCAACGACATCAACATATTGTGGAAATTGGGTTATCACTTCTTGCTCAACCTCAACTCCACAACAATTTTGGAATCATGCTTTTGACACAGCAGTGTTTCTCATAAATAGGTTACCTACGGTGGTCCTAAAAAATGTCTCACCTACTTATAAACTATTTGAGACGCATCCCACCTATGACAATCTTAAAGTTATCCGCTATTGCAACCATACAATCGCCACAAGTTAGATTTTAGATCCAGCCTTCACATATTTTTGGGATATAGTTCCCACCATCGTGGCTACAAATGCTACGACAATACCACCAAGAAAATTATGATTTCTCGTCATGTCATTTTTTACGAAGAACGTTTTCCCTTTCAGGATACAAATTCTGGCATTCTCCCAACCCCTCCCACCACTACACTTCTAGGTCCACCACCAATTTTATCTTGGGTTCCCACACAAGGCCCTGGCGGGCTGATCCCTGCACCTCTCACACGAAACTTATCATCATCCCCTTCCCCACCACCTCAAGAACCCACCACCTCCATAGAAAATGAAACCTCCCCTATCCCATCAACAATTTCTCCTCCTATACCTGCTGACACACCCAATATAGTGACCTCCCCATCCTCTCACTCTAGGGATGACTCTGTTACTCCTATGGTTTATCTCCCTACAACAGCTCCTACTATAAATAGTCATCCAATGGTAACTCGAAACAAAGATGATACAAGGCGCCCCAAAATTTATCTTGCTAATACCTCCCATGACTTACCCAACACCATTGAACCAACTAATTTCACTATAGCAAACCGATCCTCACTATGGAGAAATGCCATAGATATTGGGTTCAATGCATTAATCAAGAATGGGACTTGGATACTTGTAACACCCCATCCATCCCAAAATGTTGTCGGATGCAAATGGGTATATCGCATTAAGCATAAAGCTGATGGCTATGTAGAAAGATACAAGGCCCGTCTTGTGGCCAAGGGCTTCAATCAACAAGAGGATCTCGATTACAATGAGACATTCAGCCCAGTTGTCAAACCAACAACAATTCGACTGCTTCTCTCCATTGCATTGACTAGATCATGGTCCCTTCGGCAACTTGACATTCAAAATGCTTTCCTACATGGAATTCTATAGGAAGAGGTATTTATGAAACAACCACCAGTGTTCACTAGTTCTCAACTCCCTCACCATGTTTGCAAACTCAATAAGTCATTGTATGGCCTCAAACAAGCCTCGCGTGCTTGGTTTGATCGACTAAGCTCATTCCTCCTTAAAAATGATTTTATTGGATCCAAAACTAATACTTTCCTATTTATTTATCATAAAGAGGTAGGAACTATACATTCTAACTTATGTGGATGACATCATCCTCACCGGCAGCAGTAATGCTCTTTTAAACAGCTTTCTTAAGAAGATTGGAGAGGCATTCGCCATAAAAGATTTGGGTCCATTACACTATTTTCTTGGAATTAGTGTTAGTCAATTATCACAAGGGCTACATCTCTCTCAACGACAATATATACTAGATCTACTGGCCCGAGCTAATATGACTGATTGCAAACCCGTCTCTACATCAATGTCCATTGCTACACATCTTACGAAATTTGTAGGTACCCCTATGGATGATCCAACACTATACCGAAGCACAGTTGGTGCTCTCCAATATTCTACTCTGACTCATCCAGACATTCAATTTGTTGTCAATAAAGTTTGTTAGTTCATGCATAGGCCAACAATTGATCATTAGTCTGCCGTCAAGAGAATTCTCCGCTACCTCAAAGGCATTGCTTCAAACAGATTATTTTTTAGCCCAAACACCGCAATGCATCTCTTAGCCGGACTGGGCTGGCTGCCCAGATGATAGAAAATCAACCGGTGGTTTTGCCATCTTTTTTGGTAATAACTTGATATCATGGAGCTCCCGTAAGCAGGCCACCATAGCTCACTCAAGTACTGAGTCAGAATACAGGGCCCTAGCCAATACTGCTGCTGAACTCACATGGCTTCAATCACTGCTCAAGGAGTTATATATTTTTCTTCCAAATGCCCCTATTCTATGATGCGATAATGTTGGAGCGACATACCTCATTACCAACCCAATATTTCATGCGAGAACAAAACATGTTGAGATTGACTTCCACTTCGTTAGGGACAAAGTCACCGAAGGCCATCTCGATGTACGGTTCATATCAACAAAAGATCAACTAGCTAACATCTTCACAAAGCCTCTATCTACCATACGGTTCGATACTATTTTATCCAACCTCAAGATGTCTTCTCCCCCCCCCCCCCCCTCCTTGAGTTTGACGGGGAGTATAAGAGAAAATATTGCACTAATGGCTACTTCCACCAATGACCAGCTTGGTAAGAAGATTTGGGATGAGATCAAGCTTGGTATGCTACTCAATCAAGGGATTGGTGATAAGAATTCCACCAAGGACCAGCTTGGTAAGAAGATTAGGAATAAGGCCAAGCTTGGTATGTTACTCAATCAAGGGATTGTTGATAAGGATTCCACTAAGGACCAACTTGGCAAGAAGATCTGGGATAAAGCCAAGCTTGGAATATTGCTCAATCAAGGGATTATTAATAAGTATACTAGTTGTAATAGAAATATGGTAAATTCGGTTTCCTTAAAAGATCCAAATTATCCCTATAAAAGGATTGTAATCCCACAAGATGATTATTATTGAAAGAAACATCTTGCCTTAGACATAGGTTAAGTTGGACAACCGAACCAAGTAAATATTGCTCCTTCTTCTTCCTCTTGTCTTCTTCATCTCTCACTTTTATTTTAATAGTCACAGACAATTCCGATTGATTCCAATTTTTTGAAATAGCGAAGAGGATAGACTAGCTAAACAATTAGGTTGCATTCGGTAGTCATTCAATTCCAAAAACGACATTTCGTGTCAAAAACATAATTTTTAGTTTCTGTATCAAAATGACATTTAAAAAAAAAAAAATTGGTACTTGGTGAACTAGTTTCAAGAACGATTACCCTAGTTTTCACTCTTTTTTTTTGTGTTTGGAACGAAATGGAAATGATAGAAAAAGGTTTTGTCGTTTCATCATTTTGTGTTTCTAGCGTTTTTTTTTTCCTTTTCGTTCCAAAAAAAAAACCAAGTTGACATCAAACGCTTTATTCCGTTTATTTTTTTTGTTCCCCTAAAATGAAAAAATGCCAGAAATGTTTCTCTGGATGACTACCAAACATAGCCTTAGATTGAAATCCCCTGCCTCTGGAATCCATACATTGCTCAAGAACTGTGAATCCACAATCAAGTTTATAGAACACTTTCACACATAGATAAAATATAGAAATATATCTAAATAGAATATTTAGAATATATGAATCTAATTATTAATTAATTTAATAAATAGAAATTTAAAACAAACGATTATATAATAAAATCTATTACTATTATATTAATATTTTTATTGTTTATATTAATTTCATTAATATTTTTATAAAACTTTTCTATTAATATAATAGAATTCCCTGATACATACGGTTCATGCCGGAAAGGAATGAAGTTGGACTAATTTGGAAACATTGGACAATTTACTTTATACTTACTATTTCGTCTGAACACAAAAGAATGGACAATTAGGAACACCAAGGTACACAAAATATTAGTAATAGAGATAATGTAAGTTAGGACTACATAAAAAGAATCTAATGGGGCTTTAAATTGATAGAAATGATCAAGAAATACTTTCCCATGATCTCGATTCAGAGTTGCTCTAGCTAATTTTCCACCCTTTGCAAGTGTGATTTCTATGTTATGTATGCCGTGTCTAAGGGCATATCGGTTGAAGTAGATTCTTCTTTTTTATCAATCAAAATCCCTTCCCAAATTGTACAAGCTTCTTCCAATCTAAACGGAGAAGAAAATGCCTTTGCCAATTGGGCAGAGTCAAAGAATCTCCAAACTTACATTTTGATTTGTACATACTTCCTTTTTTTGGGGGGGAAGAACCTTCCTTCGGTCCCCCCCCCCCCTCCCTAGCACTGTAACCCTGAAATGCCTTGTGATTTGAATAGCTGCACACAAGATTTAAAAACTCAGAATCGGGTATGGGATCGGTCTTCACTGATTCCGATTCAAATTGTCCCAGAATTGGTCAGACTCAGTATACCAAAAAATGGGACTTAAACAGTCAGCCACTATTGATTTTGAGTGGAATCTGCTCTGATTCTGACCCTATTTTTAGCACCATCTTTTCTCTTGGCTTCATTCAGAATGAGCGTAACCCTTCCAAAACTCTTAGAATTACCCTAGGACTGCTGATTCTATTCATAGGCAAGCAACCCTTCCAAAACTCTTAGAATTACCCTAGGACTGCTGATTCTATTCATAGGCAAGCAGTTCAAGGACAATCAAGTGATGATGCAACTTCCATTGCATTTCATTTTTAACTCTTGCTCTTAAATACGAAAGAGTCTTGAGAATCTCTTCCTCAATTGTTCACACTAGTAAGTAAAAGTTGAAGAAGGTAAGAATAACAACAACTACTACTACTCAAGGATTAAAGTATCGGTATTGATCGTTGTATCGATCGACCAAAATTAAGATACGTATAGGAGAGTATCGTATCATATCAGAAATACGCTAAGATACGCACATAAATGGATATGAAACACCTTTTTAAACACTTTTGCATAAAAAATTTGTTAAAAAAAAGCTATTGATGACATGTATCATGCATAAACATCAAATTGATGGTATCGCACTAAGAATTCAAGGCTTGTAGTTGTCCTATAAATGTAAGATCCTTGTTCTCAACCTTGATTTCCACTTTAGTTATAGAGAAATATGGCTGACAGCAACTTTAGAACAAAAACCCCTCAAAAAATCATGTTTTTTGAAAAAATACCCATCTTGGTCATTATATAACCGTACCGCACTGTATTGGTACATACTAATACTCACCGATACGTACCGATACTCACCGATATGTACTAATCGATACATACCGATACGTACTGATACTCATCAATACATACTAATTGATACATACAAATACTCACCGATACGTACCGATGCATATCGAAATGTATATTTCACCTTGGTTTTATATTTTCTATAGAGTAACAGTATGTATCGATAGTGTATTGGTGCATATTGGTACGTATCGTAGGATATATATCGATAAGAAAGGATTTTAAAAATTCCATGTATTGTATCGGTGTGTATCGTATCGGTCGGTTAAATTTAAGATACATATCAAAAGGTATCGTACCGGTATCGGAGATACTTTAAACCATGCTACTACTACTACTACTACTCAACCTTATCCCAACTAAATGGGGTTGGCAATATGAATTCTTATCCTCCAATCAACTTTATTTGAGGTCATACTCGGTACAATGCCTATGCTATGCATACCTTTCCTCACCACTTCTCCCAAAGTCATTTTAGGTTTGCCCCAAGCTCTTATAGCTCTTTCAATCTGAATCAAATCGCTCGTCCATACTGGAGCATTTAAAAGCCTCATTTTGAATATGATCATGCCACCCTCAAACGACTTTCTCATAATAGCTTATCAGGTATTAGAACTACTCCAAAATCAGCTCCAATTTAATCATTTCTTTTTTTATCCTTCTTAGTTTTGCCACACATCCATCTCAACATGCTCATCTCAGTTACACTAAGTTTATATATATATATATATATATATATGATTCTTCTTATCTGCCCAACATTCCACGACATACGTCATAACTGTCATATGCCTATCCTATAAAATTTTCTTTTAAGTTTCAAAGGAATGTTGATAAAAACACTCCAGAAGTATCTCTCAATTTTCATCCATCCTATTCTAATTTCTTGTGAAACATTATTCTTTATAACACCTTCTTTATTTATGATTGAGCCCAGATATCTAAAGTAATCACTGGTGGAATCTCCATCTCATTAATATTCAACACCTCATATCTTTAACTAGGTCTAGATATTTACTTGAAACACTTCTCTTCTCTATTACTTTCCAGAATAACTCTCTAGGGACTATATCATAAGCTTTTTCTAAGTCAATCAAAACGACATAGAGATTCTCCTAAGAACAAATGCTTCGTTATATGTTTGAATATGGAAAAGGGTAAGGTTTTTAAAAGAGATGTTCTATGACTCAATTATTGATTTGCAATGAATGTGATGAAAAAACCAGTGAACATTGTTACTTGGTATAGTCTCCCACGGAACTCCATAGGGACAGGGACAGGGACAGGGACAGGGACGTAAAGCGCTATCTTTGGATGACAACGTAAGCTAATAATTCTAAGTTGAGCTAACCAGTTTAAAGTGTAAACTCTCTTGCACTTTAAACAATGCTAATCAACCTACGATTGTGTAATGATCCCCATATCAATCAGATGGGGGCTGATCCCACATCGGTTACAAAAGGGATTTGGTATGGGTTTATATGGTCTTGGGTTCCCTCACATTATAAGCTAGTTTATAAGGGTGAGTTCTCATGAGGTTTGTATCAGTGGTATTGGAGCAGCTGATCCAGTGGGGCGTTGTGGAAATATCATCTCAAAGATGCCTAGATGACAGGCAATAATAGGAATGGACGCAGAAAATAAAAGCAATAGCTAAATCATATGAATCAATAAATTATGATACAAAAGATGAGTTATTTAGTGATTGCAAGATATTTCAGACAAGTGATAATAGAATCTGAATAGGAAATTTTATACATCTCATTGCCATTCCTCCAGTAATACACTACGATAAATATTACAAAAATTCCCAGGAGTAAGATGGTAGCTTTACTCCTTCTAACTTTCAAAATGAGGGCTATGCCTCCAACTCCTTTGGCAGTTAAAGTCTTGACATACCCCATATAACAGAAAGGTTTAAAAAAAAAAAAAAAAATTGAGGTATGCTAGTCTGTGGCTAAGTAATCTATTTCATTGAAGGGAATTCCCAGACTACAAGATTCTACATATTAGAGTTCACAATGATCAGATGTATAAACAAGAGTATTGGAGATTGCTCCGTATTTTATAAACATACTGGAGTTAGTAACAGAAGGTAAAGGCTTGGTAAAAAAACCACTGACCTGCTTTGGATTCTCTCCATTCTGTACACTGTCAAGTAGTTCATTTGACAGGGATGAATCCCAAACAAAGCCCCTGGTTTCGGAAAGGAATCTTGTCTGCGGCTTACTACACAAGAACTTTCTACGGGAAATAGTGCTGTGCGAGGAGTATTCCAGAGGGTAGGAATTGAATATTGAGGATATGGAATCAAGATTGGATGTGTCAGCATAATCAGCAGTACTAAATGAATCTCTGGTACTCTCAGTGGTAAAAGATGCATCATCTGAGCTTGTGAAGAGGGACCAATCACTTGATGTTGCATCTGAGAATTCCATGCTCATCGATTCTGCATAAGCTTCTCTCATAGGTAGGATATTTCTGTTTGCACTCCTTAGAATGTCTCTGGAGGTCTGGTTGCCACTACCCAACTGAATATCTGGTATAGGATCTGGCACAAGTTCGTGAACAAAAAGGTGGTCACTGTGTCTAGTTTGTCCTGATCTTGAAGAATTCCGTGTTTTCGATAAGTTCTGCACTGCATTATATGGACGTTGCAGTGGAGAAGCTCTTGAAGGGCGTGGAGAATACCTGAGAAATGTTTAAAATTTGAAACCTTGGTGAATGAATGAACACAAGCAGAATTCAAAGGACGTATGTTAAACCAGGTTTACCTCGAGTAGAATAGGATGTATGCACCTTCTGACATCACCTGGCTCGTTGGCACTGGTTGGATCTATAGAAGAAAAACAAATTTGAAGGAAAAAATCATACACATCAAAACAAAGGCAATGTAAAAAATGCAAAATTTTAAGCTCCCAGGTATGGACCATCAAGAATCCTGATTGAATCCAGGATCTTTACTGTGGGATCCATCATGTTACAGAAAGGGAAAACAAAAAAAAGGAATACAATCTGAACCCAGAGATCAACAAAGAAGGGTGGTGGAGTGGCCCATAGCAGATCTCAATTAATTATCTACTTAATTATTTAAGCTTCTTTCATCATTCTCACCCACATAAACCACATCTATCATTTTCTACCACCCAAGCCCACCCCCTAAAAGAAAAAGAACAATAGGTAGGAAAAGAGATGGTTGTTAAAATAGTTCCTCCTTATTTTTACAGCTTTTTTTACCTATATTCATGATTAGTAATCGGGAACCTTCTATCAACAGGATAAAAGAGTGTATCTTTCCTTACGCCGAATTAGGAAAATAAAAGAATTTAAAGTTCCCTTTGATGCAGACACTGCTGCACTCGCTTGGTTGGACTAGCATGACCGGCTTTGGAAGCCAATAGCCAAGACGAACGAGTCCAGCCCAGGGTTTTGGTCCAACAAGGGTTGGAAATAAAATTAGTAGTTTACTTGTCTTTTATTTCATGCTTTTTATTTTCCAGATTTGAACGTAGGAGTTTGGATTTCTTTCCTTGCATTAGTCTCCTTTTATGGTTGTTTCTTAGTTTAGGCTAGATACTATTTCAATTGAGTTTCTAATTTCATGTTTTTACTTTTCTATATAGTGGCTGCATTAGTTTCCTTTTATGATTGTTACCTTGCATTAGTTTCCTTTTATGGTTGTTTCTATTAGTTTCCTTTTATGGACAGGTTAGAGTTAATTAATTTAGAACGAGAATTGGTTAGAATTTGTGCTCTGTGAGAGTGTGTATTTCCCCTTTTCCCCCTGCTATTCTGATCCTCCCTTTCCTCCCTAAGGCCCTCCATCACTCTTCTTATGTATTTCTTACATATATATAGAATATAGAGATAGTAGTACAAAAATATAAAATACAGAAATATACAATAGGAATATATAGAACGGAAGTCTTGCATATTTCTCTTATCTCTCCCAAGGAAACACCCCGCTGCAAGAACCAGCAGAGGCCAGAATTGATAAGCACAGTAACTGAAGGCATTCTTGTGGAAAGGCAGATAGCCTAGGAGAGAAGCTCATCTCTTGGGGGTCCATATCATCTGAAAACTATTTCTGTTCCATGAGCACATTCTCTGATTCAGATGACTCAGCGTTAGGAAAAGTAAGCCACCCCTTTCCCTTGATTGAATTTGGCTTCACTGCGCCCTTAATCAATAAAAAGCTTATTTATTTGATTAATCATCCCATTTCATTTGGGCGAGAGGGAGGCTGTGAGTCACCTGGGCTATGGATTTGTCGGTTTGTTGACGTGATCAAATAAAATTATTAACTTCAATAAGTAATCAAGCAACCATTTCTTCTGAGGAATGCTATTTCTAGAAGTTCCCAATAGCCATGCAGTACAGCTTGCTATACCAATGAAATATTTTTCCTTTTCTTTTTTTTTTTTAATGAATAATGTTATCAGTGAGAAGCATTCATAAGATAAAGGCAAGATATCTTGAACATCAGAAGTACACCAGTTTCATAAACGCCTTCGGACCAAGAGACAAGCAATTCAGAAGAGAGAAGGCTACCTCAGTGTCGTCTATCCTGAACCACGTCCCCTGCACATCTTTCACATACGACACATAATGCCCAGAAAATGATGCATTCAACGTATCCAAATGCACAACAACAGCATACAGCACATACAGAGGTGGACTGTCGCCTGTCCCAGTCATGAATGGGATCATGTCCAGCATCTCTGGAAAAGTGATGCACTTATTTATTTTTCCATATCTCCCATTCTGACAATACAAAGCCCACATTTCAAAAATCAGTTAGCAATGCAACTACAGAAACTTTTCACAAATTTTCTTCCAAAAAGTTCAAAAGAAGTTTTGGAAATCATTTCTACAGGTAATAGTTATCTACAACAACAAAGAAAATAAAACTTTATTGTGAAACATGGCCAACACCTTGACAATCACTCTACATTCTACAACACATATCCATTGCTATGACTTCACTGTCACTTAAATAAAGTTGGTATCCATAAAACCAAGGTGACACAACCGAATAAGTTCAGCCCAAACATAAGCCTAAATCCTGAAGCAGAAAGAATATATCCCAAATAGAAAGCCAGTAACCAAGGATCAATTTATCAACATAGAAAGGAGGTGCTCCCCATGTGCACTATTTTTCAGAAGTCATACCTGGAACCTCTTCAGAACTATTGTAAGGATGTTTGGTGCTTCATGGATACTCAATTGTTTTCGTGCTTGAACATATGTGGCACACCTTTAATTAGAACATAAGGAGGTTAGCCAACTTTAGATGATTACGTGTAATAAACACAATCTGCAGCACATGGCACAAGTTTTCTAAGAAACCAAATAAAGCATCAGACCTTCCACATCTGTACATGTTTTCTCCATCCAAATCCTCAGGAGATGTAAATTGAGTAAGTGCATCCTCCAGTGACTCAACCCAACCATTTATCTCCAATGTAAGATCCATTATGTTTTCAAACCGTTCAGATTCATGATGACATCTCAGACACTTGACCTGGTTGAGTGAAAAAACTAACTAAAGGTGCTATTTATGAAGAAAATACTGGCAAAATATTTCATTAAACAGACACTTGATATAAGTTGGGAGTAAAACTAATCACCTTCGATCTAAGATGACCGCCAAAAGTATATTGTATGAAGGTAGTTTCTTGCAAGCATGAATCAACTTGCTTCTCACCACCTAGTCCCTCAAGACATACAGATTGCATGGAAGTAACCAGAAGCCTGAATATAAAAAAACAACTTAAAGCTCTTTAAAATGGAAAAAGGAGGGAAAGAAGGATCATGGCAAACAATAGGAAAAAGCACCAAGAGAAATCACTTTGTTTGTCAATACTTAAGAAGATTGAAAGGGGGGGGGGGGGGGGGGGAAGAAAAAGGAATAACTCAAGTACATGTGTCATACCTTAGAAATTCATGAGCATCTTCCTGACTTCCAGAACCCATTCGACAACCAATTTTCTGCATATGCCAAAGGATTTTGTCAGGAGACAAAGGGCCCCCAGCTTCTCTTAACATCATTACATGCTGCTCGAGTTCACACATGAGACACCACTCTTTCGTATAGCCTAACATAAATAAAATAGATAAGAGGAAGTTACATGTCTTGAAACAATTCTGCATCAAATCTAGTCATTTAGATATGAGAAATGCAAGTGTTTACAGGTTCTGGAATGTGATCTCTGAAGCAAATAGATGATCAGAGGCTTTGTGCTGGTCAAACATTGCAATACAGCGTTGGCATAGCAGCTGCAACATTAAAACATGAGATACAGGGAAATGGTTAAAAAACTATAATAGCATAGAACATGCTAAGAAATGAGAAAGCAACCAAAAAAGTTATGCTTTTTCGCGCTCAAGCTGAGGCAATTAAGTTCCAAATCCCAACAGAAAATGCTATATAGATCTAGAGTTGGAGGTCCATCTACGGAGGTTGTGCTCCATCCAATATGATTGATAGCAACTCCAAAAGAAAGCTTTCCAACAATTTCACAGATGGTTTTCTCAGAAAAGGACATATCAAACCAAACCTACTCTCTTTGAAGGGGAAGGGGCCTTCTCCGGGCAAGCCAACATTTAAAAATAACAAACTTTCAAATGTGGGAGAAAGTGCAATCGAAGAAGAGGTGGTTTACGTCTTCCATGTCATTCCGCAAAGGCAGCAAGCAAGGGAGACAGGAATATGATGGTAGATGAGGAAATCTTGGGTGAGAAGGCAATTGGAGAGGGCTCTCCAGATAGTGAAACTATGCCAAGGGATGTGAAAACTGAACCAAACAACATTATGCCAGGCAACGAAGGGGAGGCAGATTGGACATGGTTCCAGGTCGAGGCAGAGGAGAAGCAACCTGAGGAAGAGGGGGACCAAATGGAAAGGTCAACCCCATAGGAAGGGGGGTGGAGAGGGGAGAGTAGGGGTGTCAATTCCAAGCCCACACCGGTAGCCCGACCAAGCCCAACACGTTTATGGCCCGACCTAGATCGGCCTGATTTATAAACGTGGCCCGACACATTTATAAATAGGTAGTACATGGTGTAGCCACCTAGCCCGATGGGCACCCGACCGGCCCAACACATTTACAAGCCCAATTTGAACCGACTCCTTTAAACCCAACCTAGACCCCTTTAATACTACTTGTGTTTTTTTTTTTTAATACTATTTGTATTTAGTCCTAAGGGTATATGATATGTACAATTGAGATGGTAGTAATTGTTATATGAACATTCATCTTTTTTATGCATAGTTTAATTGATTTGAACTTACTAAACTTGGGTTATGTAGGAATAGTTTAATTGATTTGAGTTTCGTGGATTAAAGGTCGAGTACTTTAGTAATTTAGTTATTTTGCGCATCTTTGGCTTAATTCATTTTAATTATTGGATCCTTTTCTTTGCTATGCCCATCTTTGCCTCATTTTTTTGGTATTCCTCTTCAAGCACATTTAATGGAACAATTTTAAAGAGGACCCGTTTAAAGCCCATTTAAAGTTAAATAGGTCTATAGCCCTGGTTAAGGCCCGATTAACCCCTGTTTATGGTAGCCCGATTAAAACCCGAGACCAACCAGCTTGATTATTAACCATACCATGTCACCCAAAGATAGGCCCATTTACTTAAACGGGCATTCACAGTGCAAGGCTTCCAAGTGGTCAAGCCCGATTAGGCCCGACTGGTTGACACCCCTAGGGGAGAGATTGCCAGATGGCAAACAGGGACGGGATATTATAAGGGGACCAAGTGCCAAGGTAGATGATTGAGGAGACCTTAGATGATCGAGGGAGACCAGAGGAATAGACAGATCTATTGCCCATAGTTGTGGAAAGCACACCAGCCGGATGCCAGTTATCAAGCCAGAAGGAGGTACCTTCTCCGTTTCCAATGAGGGATCAAATGGCAGGCAAGGCAAGGGGCTTAGCAAGGAAGATCTTGTGCCAAACCCAAAAGGAGTTAATATTAAGGGAAGCAGTCCAAAGAGAGTCGTGGAGGACATGGTTTAAGATCAATGCAAGATGTCGCTAACATCTCCCTTATTAGATTTTCCGAGACAAGATGACAAGCGATACACAAGATCAACCATATCTCGGCAAGATATCGAGATCTCAGCAAGATCTTGCCAAATATCGACCCCATCTCGTTGAGAAACAGCTCAGAACTCACCTCTCTCGATACACTCTGAAGAAAAAAAACACATTGTTGATGGGAACTTGGTGCTTTTTCCTGCCAAATTTCATTCCTACACTATATGTAATGTACCTATGTAGCTGTGTGGTTCATCTTATTTCATTTCAATGTACATGAATTTGACTCATCAGTCATCAATGTTAAATGTTAAATAATTACGTAATTATCTATGATGTCTTTTAAATTCTTATGATTATTTAGACTTTTTAAATTGGTTATATGTGTTCTAACTTCTAACTTCTAAAAAAGTATTACATGTTTTGTCGTGTGTGGAATGTGGATTGTAGAATAGAGCAACTAGCCTAGGGTCCAAAGTGTTGGAGACAACTTACATAGGGTATGAAGTCAAAGTATCATTTTAGGTTGATTTTTACAAAAATGATGTTTCCAATGTGTTTAGAAGACCTAAAATAGGGTAAATGGAAAGTTTCGGGGGCTACAAAGTCCATATGGCCACCGAGAACAACCACCGAGTCAACCAAGAAAAAATGCAAGATCTTGGCGAGAGATCTCACCAGATCTCTTTTTTTTGGCTTAGTGACATTAGGGGAGAAATCGAGATCTTAAACCTTGGTTGTGGAAGTGAGAAGAGTAGGCCCAACTGACCCAGATATTGGGCTGATTGGAAACCAGTTTTCATATCTTAAGGATGGCGGCAGAGTTAGTCTCAAGCCAAGGCCACCTTCCAACTTAGGGAGGCAAACAAAGGATCAATTGTAGGATTGAGAAATTTGGGAGAATCAGTACCTTTCCACAGAAAAGGGCAGAAGAGGGATTCAATCGATTTGACGATAGATTTGGCAAGCTAGAAAACTGCCGACCAGTAGATGTAAGAAGATTGGAGGACTAATTGGATGAGAACCAAACAACCCGCATAGGACGAACTTCCATTTCCAAAGCTGAAGACTTCTCTGGATTTGACTAAGCATGGGAGTGCAATGATGGCGGTGAGCCTGGAGGAGATGAGGGGGAGGCCAAGGTACTTGACTTCCTTATACTCATATTATGTTCTCCTATTTCCTATGTTTCTTTTTTTCCACTTTTTCATCTTTAGCTCCTCTTCAAGTGTATCAACTAGGGGTGTCAATCCCTAGCTCGAACCGATAAAACCGACCGAAACTGACCGAAAAAACCCTGACCAAACCAAACCGATCCCTATTTGATTGGTTTTGGACTGAGGTATGCTAGGACCGACTAAAACCGGTCCAAACCGAATGAAACCAATAAAAAAATAAATGATTATGAGATTACAAATTGGTGAATTGATTGTCCATCTTTTACAATATTAGTGACACGAATATTTTTTGTTTTAAGGGGAATTGTTACAAATTAATGAATATGAGTTTATGGATTGATATGTAAATTGTGACAATGCTTGCATTGATTTCCTTGTTCACTATACAAAATTAGTTGGATAGTTAAATGAAAGATTGGATAATAGGGTTCATTTTGTGATTTCAATATTAGTTAGCTTCTTAGTAATTAGTTATCCACTGGTTTCAATATTAGTTATCTTTTCCTTACAATGATAAACCATTATTTGTCACAAATTTAAAGTGTTTTTGCCAAATATTTCATCACTATAGGTTATGAATGTAAGATTTCATTATGGTTCAAGCTCAATAATAAACCGATCTAAACCGGTGTTAACCCGATACTAAAAAACCGAAATAAATCGAAACCAAATCGGACCAAAACCGAAACCGAACGAAAACCGAAGTTCCTTAACGGATTGGTTTTGATCTCCCTCATTCCTAGACCGAAACCGATTCAACCCGAGCGAAACCAAACCGAACTGACCGATTGACACCCCTAGTATCAACGCTGAGAACAACAGATGATTCCCCGCTTTTGCTTCCGATGTCAGGGTCTTCTCCTACATCATTTGTTTCTATTCATGAGGTAATTTATGTTCATCGTAGTATTTATTCCCCTTTTGTTCCTTCTATGGATCCTATGGTTCCCTTTTCTAATCATATTTTACATCGTTCTACCAAGGTTTCTAAGCCTCCCCATTGGTATGAATTTTCAGCTAATGCATTTACAGCTTTGCTTACTTCTCTCAATCCTTTTACTTCATTTGCTCTGTGTGCTCCGTTGGATCTTGTTGCTTCTCTTTTTGTCTTTTTAGATCATGTTTCTCTTTCTAAATCTTACCAGTGGGCATGTCGTATTCCTTTTTAGAAAGAGGTTACGGAATCCGAACTTCATGCTTTAGTGGAAAATGATACTTAGGGTATTGTGCCTACTCTTCTGAATACTCCAGTTGTTGGGTGTCATTGGATATATTCTGTGAAGCTCAAGTCTGATGGCTCTATTGCTCGGTATAAAGCTCGTCTGGTTGCTCAAGGAGATAAACAAGAATATGGTATTGAAAACTCTGAGACTTTTGCTCCTGTTGCTAAGAAGACAACTATTCGTGTAGTCTTAGCTCTTTCAGCTGTCCCTCAATGGCCAATTTTCCAAATGGATGTTAAGAATGCTTTTCTCCATGGTCATTTTTAAGGAAACGATTTGTGTCCCCCCCCCCCTCCTAGTCTTTCGTATGATCGATCTATGGTGTGTAGATAGAAAAAATCTTTATATGGTTTGAAACAAACTCCTAAGGGTTGGTTTGAACATTTTCGGGAGGTGGTTATTCAAGCCAGTTTTGCTTAGTTATCATGATTACTCTTTGTTCTTTCATTCTTCTCCTAAAATTTAAGGTGTTTCTTTTGTTGTATGTTGATGATATTCTTATTACTGGAGATGATATTGACACTATTACCACATTGAAAATCAATCCTGAGTCTTACTTTAAGATAAGGATTTGGGTCCTCTCACATATTTTCTTGGATTGGAGGTTCACTACTCTAATCGTGGTCACTTTGTTAATGAATACAAATATTTCCAAGATCTTTAACTGATGATAAGAAGGTGGATACTCCTATGGAAGTTAATGTCAAATACTCTAACCATGCTGAAGAACCTCTTTCTGATCCTACTATACATTGACAGCTAGTGGGAAGTCTCAGCTATCTTAATATGACACACTTTGATATTTCTTATGCTGCCCATATTGTAAGCCAGTTCGTTTCATCGCCATATCAATTGCACCTCAATGTTGCTTATCGCATTATTCACTATTTGCAAGGTACATCTCCACAAGGGTTATTTTTCTCATCCTCCTCTTCACTTCAGTTGCATGCATATGCTGACACTGATTGGTCTGGTTGTCCCAACTCTCGACGCTCTACTTTAGGATGATGTGCTTTTCTTGAAGACTTATTTTTTGGAAATGTAAAAAGCAACATACACTTTCTAAGTCTTCTGCAGAGGCTGAATATCGTTCCATGTAATCAGTCTGCAGTGAGAGTGTTTGGGTCTATGGGTTATTCCGGGATTTCTCTATTTTATTTTTGGAGCCTATACCTCTCTATGATGATAAAATACTAGCACCATTGGATGGAATTGCATTCAATCCAGTAATCTATAAGCGCAATAAGCACATTGAGGTTAATTGTCATTTCATTCGTGACAAACAAATCAGCAAACTTATTTGAGTTATTGACTTATTTCCCTTACCTACATAGCTTCTGCCTATCAGATTGCGGACATTTTTACCATAGCTATATCTTCAGCTCTCCATTGGTACTTTGTAACCAAACTTAAGCTGTCCAGCCAGCATCAGTTTGAGGGAGAGTGTAAATACGGAGAGGATATCTTGTTGGCTCTATATTATCTATGAAATATTTTCTTTCCTTAGATAGATATTTCCTTGCATGGGCCTACCATGTATAGGTCCATTCTTTCGTATATGTAATTCCTTCTACATGATAAATAGACAGAATTTTACCAATTAACAATCACCATAGCAAACTCTCAATGAATCCGAAGGCATATATAACCCAGAAATTAGAAGGTAACAGAGACTTGAAAAGAATTAGTGGTGTAATGTGGAAAATTGAATAGAGACAGATGCCGAAACAGGATTTGCATTGGCAATCCCATTTAGTTGGGATAAGGCTTAGTTGAGATGGGTTGAATAACTATTGTAAAGTACACAGAAAAGAGGTAATCATCTGTATATATCTTTTTGTTTTCAGCAATGAAAATCTTCTTTGATGCCGATCAGGGGAAGAAAAAAAAATTCCCAAACTACTCTGGGCATTCCACTCCTTAATCTCAATTATACACCTATTAGCAATTAACAACTTGATTAACCCATTACATACCTACCTTCCCTCTACAGAAGAGAAATAGCAAGCCAAGAAACTTATCTTGATTGAGAAGCCAATATTTTTGCAATTTATAAGAACTTCCCACAGTGTTGATAGGTCTATGCCTTTTGAATTCTTACCACAACTGAACAAGGGACGCATTCTCATGGAATTCTGCCACAATGCTTATTAAGTCTTTACAATGCTAGGATTTCTAAACCAAATTCCATCCATCCAGATTCTGCTTACTCCCCATTTTTCTCTCTAAGAATGTACAATGCTACAGCCACATCAAATGATCTCTCCGCTCCACATCATGAACCCAAAGACAAAATACAATACTCCCTCAATTGTAAGGAAGAAAAGAATAACACTGCTTTACACACCTCCAAATAATACCTCAATGATAGAATCTCCAACCTTGATCAGGAAGATGCATCATATTTTCTTCTGACAAAGGCTGGTTACTGGAAGAAAATGTTTTCATAGTGCCATCATTGTGGTATCTGATTATTGACTTTCAACACCTAGACATTTCCTCTATACAAGCAAGACTCCAGTATCCCTCATGACGCAACTGCCACCTCCTGACCTTGCTACACGTGTTGGCTTTCACCTCATTGTCCAACTCTGATTTTCTCTCAGAGTACTGTATCCATATTAGTCCCCCAAGGATGTTTATTCCACTTCCACTAGTTCACTCTTAAAAGCTTTCTATCAAGAATCTTCCCAATATTACAATATACTGCTGGTCCTCCTACAGGAAATCACTGCCAAGAGGCATTCCACAAGAAGTTTTTCTTTCCAGAAATTGAAAATCTGTTAAAGCTATGACTCTTTCAATGCATCAAATGGTCTCCAAAAGTTATAGCCCCCTCCCAGAAAAGCAATATGTTGCCATCTCTATCAGCCTATATGCACCTATATTGTGCATACAATAGGACCACCTCTATTCCCGAAGATAATGATACCATGAAAGACCCTATGTTTGAATTGAGAATCAAAAGGAGTCAATAACTCAATGATGTAGATCCACATTATGGAAGGAAATATGAGAGAAAGAAGGGTCCAGCCTTAGTCCACCTAAGTGGCTAGGGTCTAGCCAAGAAGCCAGCCGAACCCCTACTTGGTCCACCTGAGTGGCTTAGTACAAATAAAGGCCAATTGGGCCCGTCGGCTAGGGGAATAATTAGTAGTTGTTTTTAATTAATTAGTGGGCCATTGGGCCCATCGAGTTGAGTAAGTGGTATGTCGAGTCCAAATTGTCTTAGGACTCTATTTGTTTTCCATATAGGTTTATTATTCCTAGTCCAATTTTGAATTCCTAGTTGTAGTAGGAATGTCTAGTCCTATTAGGAAACTAGCTCCTAGTTGAAGTAGGAGTGTCTAGTCCTATTGGGAAACTAGCTCCTAGTAGTAGTTTGATTGCTATTCTACCCTCTATAAATAGAGGAGCCTATGTACTCATAATTTCAGATTTGAATAAAGAATAATTGCAACCAATTGCTTAGAACAGCCGGGATAGCTGTGGGTGAGGAGCCCGGGCCGAGACAGCCGCTCCTCCCCCACTTTTCCCTTTGTTTTTTCTTGGTTGAAGCTTTTTATTTTATCCTAAATTTACTGCTGTTAAAGTATACGACTATTGTGAATATTCAGAAGTTTAGATTTGTCCAAGTTACAAATCAGATTTGATTCTCTCTCTTGAAGCCTGCGATATTTCTCCTAGGTCAGAAAATCAAGAAAGCTTGAAACTTCACAACCAGCCATCAGAATCCTCTCAACTTTGGGGGTTTTTGTACCCTCCCTAAGGACTACCTACGTCCAAGAATGCAACTCAATCGGACTCCTACAGACCTGGCCGCACCTCTCTCTCTCTAGCTCTATAGCAGGTCTTTCTCTCTCCTATCGGGTTGTGTTTTTGGCTGGTTTTGCTCCTATATAGGTATTGTATCCTTGGGGGTTTATTTGAAGGTCTTATTTCTTTGTTTCCTGGTCCTATTTGTATTGTTTGGGGTTATACATTGCTGGGGTTGTTTCTTGTAATCTACTCCTGCATTAAGTGGTATCAGAGCTATAGCTCAAACAGAAGAACCCCAACCCACCCTTCGAGATGTGATGAAAGAAATCCAAGCCTTGTCTACGAGGTTGGATGGACATGACCAACAGTTGGCTGACCTAAAAGAGAGTACTGCTGCCCACTCTAACACCTAACCAACTGTTGCCCAAACTAATGTTCAACCTGCTATTAATTGCATTGGTAATGTTCCCAGAAGAGTCACTATGCAACCTAGAAGGAATGTCCCAGCTCAGAATGATGAGTATGACAATCAGCTTTATCAGTCTGACGATACGTACAAGGTCAAGTTAGAATTGAAAGAGTTCAATGGGAGGCACGATCCCCTCTACTACCAGGACTAGGTAACTTCCTTTGATGACTATTTCCGATGGTACCGTATGCCTGAAGAAAGGAAAGTTCAATTAGTTGTCACTAAGTTAATTGGTGGAGCTAAGGACTGGTGGAGGAATGAAGAGAATAGGCTGATCCGCAGTCGTCAAATGCCTCACAATTGGGAAGACTTGAAATTTATCCTTAACGATAGATTCTTGCCACCCACCTACCGACGTCGACTCTACGACATGCTGAATACTCTCAGGCAAGGTACTATGACTATAGGAGATTATATTGATCATTTTAATGAACTGCTTTCACGAACAGGTGCCCATAAAGAAGATGAAGAACTGCTCATATCCCGTTTCAAACTGGGGTTAAGGTATGATATTCGTGAGCAAGGATTAACGTATCAGTATCGGTCGCCGTATCGGTTGGCCAAAATTAAGATACGTATCGGAGTGTATCGTATCGTATCGGAGATACGCTAAGATACGCCAAAGATACACACATAAATGGATACGAAACATTTTTTTAAACACTTTTGCATAAAGAATTTGTAAAAAAAAGCTATTGCTAACGTGTATTATGCATAAACACTAAATTGAGGGTATCACACTAAGAATTCAAGGTTTGTAGTTGTCCCATAAATGTAAAATCCTTGTTTCCAACCTTGATTTCTACTTTAGTTTGAGAGAAATATGGCTAGCAACAACTTTGGAACAAAAACCCCTCAAAAAATTGTGTTTTCTGAAAAATTACCCATCTTGGCCATTATATGACCGTAACGCACTGTATCAGTACATACCGATACGTACCGATTGATACATTCCAATACATACTGAAACGTACATTTCACCTCGATTTTATATTTTCCATAGAGTCGTATCAGTGCACACCTATCGTATCGATGTGTATCAGTGGTGTATTGATGCATATCGGTATGTATTGTAGGATATATTTTGATACGAAAGGATTTTAAAAATTTCATGTGTCGTATCGGTGTGTATCGTATCGGTCAGCTAAATTTAAGATACGTATCGGAGGGTATTGTATCGGTATCGGAGATACTTTAAACCATGTGTGTGAGAAGCTTTGAGTGATCGAGATACCCTCCTTAAGCACTTGTTTTGACAAATCACTAGAAGCAGATGATCTGATCAAAACAACCTCCAGAAGGTACATCCAGCCAACTGACAACAAAAAGCCTTATGGATTTTCGACCCGAGCTCCACAAGATACACAGGATAAGGGGAAGGCTCCAATGGGAAGGGAGAGTGGATCTGTGACATACTACAGCTGTGGAAAGACTGGACACACGGCAAAATTCTGCCCTAAGCGAGGACAATCCAACTCTGTTATCAGTGCCATAGAATCCAATCCAGATTTACAAATCCACGAACCTCAGGATGACGATTGGACTGTTAATGTTGCAGTTGAAGGAGAGGAGGATGAACTAGAAGATGAGCTTACACCAGAGAATGATGATCCTCATGTTTATGTCAATGTGGTTGCAAGAATCCTAGTGTCTAAAACTAAGGGTGAAGACTGGAGGAGGCACAATATCTTCTACACCTTAATGTCTAGTGGACCTCACAAAGCTCAAGTGATTGTGGACAGTGGAAGTTGTATAAATGTGGTATCTCAAGCCTTTGTCATTGACAGAAAGCTTAAGACTGAATCCCATCCACAGCCATATAAGGTATCTTTTCTAGACAGCAACACCATGGCTGTAACTCAATGGTGTTCAGTCCCATTGAAGGTCTCAGATTATGAAGAAAGTGTATGGTGTGATGTCATCCCCATGGTCCTCACTGATGTACTACTTGGAAGGCCTTGGTTATATGACAACAATGTGCTAGTGGGAGGTACTAAGAAGCAATGCATCTTCGATCACAAAGGAAAACCATTCATTCTAAACCCACTCCACATACCTCAGGTAAAAGACAAGTTAAGGGCTGCCCAACTAAGGAGACAACATGTCTTAAAGAATGTTGCTAAGACCTCTTCCAAAACAACCACTAAGCAAAATAAGCAACCATGTAAAGAAAATTTCAGCAGGAAGAACACTGTGGACAACAAGCTATGCGTGCTGCCCCATAGAGAATTCCTAACCCTTGGTGAAGAAACCGGCCTAATCATAGCTCTTGTTACCAAGGCTGCTGAACCAGTGATAGTGGTCAAACATCCCCCACAAATCAAAGAGTTACTCGTTGATTTTTCAGATTTGGTGCCAAAGGAATTGCCTGATAAACTACCACCGATGAGGGATATTCAGCATGCCATTAACCTTATGCCTGGGTCAGTACTCCCTAATCTGCCCACTTACCATCTCAGTCCTATAGAGCATGCCGAGCTCAAGAGACAAGTGGATGATTTATTAAAGAAAGGGTTCTTGGTTGAGAGCATGAGTCCATGTCCAGTACCAACCCTATTGACACCAAAGAAAGACGGATCATGGCGTATGTGCATTGACAGCCGGGCCATTAAAAAAATCAAGGTAAAGTACAGATTTCCTATTCCTCGTTTGGATGATATGCTTGACATGTTGACAGGAGCCTCCATCTTTTCAAAGATTGATCTACCGAGTGGCTACCATCAGATTCGAATCCGTCTAGGGGATGAATGGAAAACAGCCTTCAAAACAAAAGAAGGCATGTATGAGTGGAAGGTTATGCCTTTTGGCCTCACCAATGCACCTAGCACTTTCATGAGGGTGATGACACATGTACTACGACCCTTCATCGGTAAATTTCTCGTAGTGTACTTTGATGACATACTAATATACAGCAAAACACAAAAATGAACACTTGGAGCATCTGAGACGTGTCATGAGAGTACTACGGGCAGAAAAGTTATACATCAACTTGAAGAAATGTTCCTTTATGCTGCCCAAGGTCATCTTCCTTGGTTTTATTGTGTCTTCACAAGGCATAGAAGCTGAACCGGAGAAGGTAAAAAGTGTTGTTGATTGGCCTATTCCAATGACCTTAACCGAGGTTCGTAGCTTTCACGGTCTTGCTTCATTTTACCGACGATTCATCCGGAATTTCAGCGCCGTTGTAGCCCCAATTACAGAATGCACAAAAGGGGGAAAAGTCCCATTTCAGTGGACTCCGGCAGCCACTAAAGCTTTCAACTTGATCAAACAAAAGATGACAGAAGCACCAGTGCTTAGACTACCTAATTTTGATCTTATGTTTGAAGTGGCTACTGAAGCATCCCATGTTGGGATAGGAGTGCTTATGCAAGAGGGCCATCCGATTGCCTTCTACAGTGAAAAGTTGAATGATGCAAAAAGAAGGTATTCTACCTATGATTTAGAACTCTATGCCATTGTTCAAATCCTCAAGCATTGGAGGCAATACTTAATTGGCAAAGAGTTTGTGCTCTATTCGGATCATGAAGCACTCAAATACTTGCACTCACAAAAGACCATTAGTGATCGGCACGCTAAATGGATCTCATACTTGCAAGGATACGTATTTGCTCTCAAGTACAAAGCTGGGAAGGAAAATCAAGTGGCTGATGCACTTAGTCGAAAGGTGATGATGATGAACACCTTCACAGTACAAAGTGCAGGAGTGGAACACATTAAAGAGGAGTACATTAGTGATGCTGATTTTTCAGAAGTATTCAACAACCTACAAGGAGGACGGGATGACAAATTTTGCTATACATGATGGATATCTTTTCAAAGGCACTCGCCTCTACATCCAAACACCTCTTTGAGACATCACTTGATTCGAGAGCTACATGGAGGAGGAATGGGTGGACACTTTGGCAAGGACAAAACATACTCAATGATGAAAGACTTATACTTTTGGCCTCAACTCTTAAAGGATGTGCAACATGTGATATAGAGATGCCGCACTTGTCAACTTGCTAAAGGAGAAAAGAAGAATACAGGATTGTACACACCGTTGCCCGTTCCACATGCACCTTGGCAAGACAAAAGCATGGATTTTGTCCTAGGCTTACCACCTACACGGGAAAGGTATGATTCCATATTTGTGGTAGTAGATCGTTTCTCCAAGATGGCACACTTTATCCCGTGCAAGAAGACTCTTGATGCAAGTCACTTGGCCAAACTCTTTTTCAAAGAGATAGTGCGCATACATGGTCTACCACAGACAATTGTTTCAGATAGGGATGTCAAGTTCATGAGCTACTTTTGGAGGACTCCATGGCTGAAAACAAATACTAAACTCAAGTTTTCCACTACATTCCATCCTCAGACAGACGGACAGACGGAAGTGGTGAACAGAAGTCTTGGCAACTTACTCCGATGTCTAGTCCGAGACTATGAAAAGACTTGGCCATCTATACTGGATATTGCTGAATTTGCCTATAATAGTTTCGTCAACCGCACCACATGTCGTACACCATTTGAGATTATCCTTGGACTGCAGCCTCAACGACCGGTTGACTTGGTACCTTTGCCCCCTCAGGCCCGTATTAGTGTAGAAGCCGATGAGTTCCTTAGACACATCACGGAGGTACATGCTGATGTTCGTCGTCGCATCGCTGTTAGCAATGACAGATACCAAGCAACTGCCAATCGACATCGTCACTACGTGGAATTTCAGCCTAGTGACTTGGTAATGGTTCGAATTCCACCTGAGAGGTTTCCTCCTGGTACAATGCACAAGCTCCATCCTCGGAACATGGGTCCCTACAAGGTCTTGAAGCTTATTTGGCACTAATGCTTACATACTAGAGCTACCTCCTACTCTGAAAATCAACAATGTCTTCAATGTAGCTGATCTGACGATATATTTAGGGCACTATTCTGATGACGGTGACACTAAACACACCCTCAAACTTCCTCAATTTGCAAACCCTAAAGATGATGTCATCGAAGATGTTCTCGACAACAAGTTCACCACAGTTCGTGGGGGCAAAGGGTACTACTCCTTCCTCATTAAATGGAAAGGTCGACCACGAGAGGATTGTACTTGGATCCATGTCGATGACTTTCAATGCCTTGACACGGACCTCTATGAGCACTACATGTCCCTTACCCATTCATCGGAGTTGAATGATTCTAAGAAAGGGGGAGCTGATGTAGATCCACATTATGGAAAGAAATATGAGAAGAAGAAGGGTCCAGCCTTAGTCCACCTAAGTGGCTAAGGTCTAGCCAAGCCAGCCGAACCCCTACTTGGTCCACCTGAGTGGCTAAGTACAAATAAGGGCCAATTGGGCCCATCGGCTAGGGGAATAATTAGTAGTTGTTTTTAATTAATTAGTGGGCCATTGGGCCCATCGAGTTGAGTAAGTGGTATGTCAAGTCCAAATTATCTTAGGACTCTATTTGTTTTCCACATAGGTTTATTATTCCTAGTCCAATTTTGAATTCCTAGTTGTAGTAGGAGTGTCTAGTCCTATTGGGAAACTAGCTCCTAGTTGAAGTAGGAGTGTCTAGTCCTATTGGGAAACTAGCTCCTAGTAGTAGTTTGATTGTTATTCTGCCCTCTATAAATAGAGAAGCATATGTACTCATAATTTCAGATTTGAATAAAGAATAATTGCAGTCAATTGTTTAGAACAACCGGGATAGCTGTGGGTGAGAAGCCCGGGCCGAGACACCCGCTCCTCCCCCACTTTTCCCTTTGTTTCTTCTTGGTTAAAGCTTTCTATTTTATCCTAAAGTTACTGTTGTTGAAGTATACGACTGTTGTGAATATTCAGAAGTTCAGATCTGTCCAAGTTACAAACCAGATTTGTTTCTCTCTCCTGAAGCCTGCGATTATTTCTCCTAAGTCAGAAAATCAAGAAAGCTTGTAACTTCACAACCAACCGTCAGAATCCTCTCAACTTTGGGGGTTTTTGTACCCTCCCTAGGGACTATCTACGTCTAAGAGTGCAGCTCAATCGGACTCCCACAGACTTGGCCGCACCTCTCTCTCTCCAGCTCTTTAGCAGGTCTTTCTCTCTCCTATCGGGTTGTGTTTTGGGCTGATTTTGCTCCTATATGGGTATTGTATCATTGGGGGTTTATTTGAAGGTCTTATTTCTTTGTTTCCTGGTCCTATTTGTATTGTTTGGGGTCATAAATTGCTGGGGTAGTTTCTTGTAATCTACTCCTGCATTACTCAATATAGACCCTTTCCCCAAACCAGAAAACTACAAGCCCTACCTGCAACAAATAGCTGAAAAAGTTAACCAACCACATTCTTGTGTCCCAATATCCTGCAGCAACAAGTCTATTTTGTCAGTTTGGTCAGGACCACCATATCTGTCCTTTTCATCGAATTAGCCCTCAATATCTCACCCCTTATGGACCAGAAGTGTATTTTTGCGTCCTACTAAATAGACAGTTTGAGTAGAAATCGCCTGGAAGATTGCATTACATATCAAGACACCATACGTCATAGATATATGCGAAAGGTTGGAGTGGCTGAAGTTAAAGAAGCCTTAAAAAAGATGAAAGGAGGCAAGACTCCAGACCCAGATGAGGTCCCAATAGAAGTATGGAATAGCCTAGGATTCTGTGGGGTATCTTGGTTAATCATTCTTTTTAACAAGATTATGAGCACAAGGAAAATGTCAAATAATTGGAGGAGAAGCATTGTAATTCCTATCTACAAAGTAAATGTCGCATAAAAGACTGCAATAACTATAGAGGCATAAAACTAATGAGTCATACTATGAAATTGTGGGATAAGGTTATTGAAGCCCGCCTGAGAAGAGAATCTACTATATTGGAAAATCAATTTGGTTTTATGCCTAGTAGATCCATGACAGAAGTTATCTACTTACTCAAGAGGCTCAAGGAAAGATTTAAAGCTAGCAAAACGGATCTCCACATGGTCTTTATTGAATTATAAAAAGCCTATGACAGAATCCCTACATAGCTAATCTGGCATGTACTAGAAAAGAGAAGGGTATTGAGTAAATATGTAGATATAATTAAAGATATGTATGAGGATGCTATGACTAGTGTGAGAACCATAGGAGGGCAAGGAAATGAGTTCCCAATTTCAATTGGCTTACATAAAGGATCAGCTTTTTAAGCCCTTATTTGTTTGCGCTTATCATGGATGATTTAACCAGGAACATTCAAGATGAGGTTTCGTGGTGTATGCTCTTAGTTGATGATATTGTTTTGGTGGATAAGACCAAAGATGAAATTAACACTAAGTTGGAGCTTGGAGCTATGGGGATCAACTTTGGAGTCGAGAGGTTTTAAGACAAGTAAAATGAAGACGAAGTATATAATGTGTAACTTTAGTCACACCATAATGAATAATGAAATTGTGAATATTGAGGAGAGAGGTGCCGCAAAGTAATCATTTTAGGTCTCTGGGGTCAATTATAAATAAAGAGGGTGATATAGAGGATGATGTTTCACAAAGGAATAAGATAGGATGGATAAAGTGGAGAGGTGTATCCAGATAAAGGAAAGTTCTATAGGACAGTTGCGGTATAGAATGTTGGGTGGTTAAGAAGTGTCAAATAAATAGGCTATGTGTAGTAGAGATGAGGATGTTGAGATGGATGTGCGGCAAAACTAGGATGGATCAAGTATGAAATGACCATATTAGAGCTTTGGGAGTTGCCCCGATTCATGATAAGCTTAAAAAAAGTCGTTTGAGGTGGTATGGTCATGTTCAATGAAGGTCTGAAGATGCACTAGTAAGGAGGAGTGATTTGATTCAGACTGAAGGATCTAAAAGTGCTAGGGGCAGGCCTAAGATGACTATAGGAGTAGTGAGGAAAGGCATGCATAGCTTAGGTCTTTGGTCCCAAGTACAACCTCGGATAGAGCTTTTTGGAGGGAAAGAATCAACGTATCCGTCTCCATTTAGGTGCAATTTTTCTGTTTCGTTGTGCTGTGTTCCTTCCTTTTTACTTTTACATTTCCTTTATGTCTTTGATCGGATCCATGTAGCCGGTCCCATTTAGTCGAGATAAGGCTGAGCTGTTTTTTGTTGTTGTTGTTATATCTCACTCCTCAATCCTCATGGATCCTAAGCCTTAAAATTCCAAACCATATATGAGGCTCCGAAGGAGTGGACTTTAACACAAAAAAAAAAAAAAAAGGTACAGGTTTCTATCTATATTGCACAGCTGTCCATCTGAACTCAAGCGCTCACCGTCCAATGAGAGTTTGTAACTACAGGTACAAGAGTCATGCTCCAAGCAGGAAGTCATCCAACACAATTACTTAACTGAATTACCAGATCAGCCATCAATCGTTCCTTGTGATTCTAGGACTATTTGGAAATCAAGTCGACCAACGAACAACTAACTTCTCCTGTGTCTGTTTCGCTGCTCGCGCCCTATCATCCAAAAAGAGGCATTCATTGCTGAATCAAAATAGTAGGATTTGACCAAAAATGGAATCTGCTAGACCGAACGACGGTCTTCCCCAACTAGAGATTCTAAGCATATCTCACTACTGATATGCATTCAGCCCCTGGCCATTCCTAGAGCTTCCCTTGTGATTGGGATTCAATCTTCCCCATATTTAAATTTCCCTACCCAACCTTTAGCAAGTTCTCCTTTCTGACACACAGCTTTGTTAAGAAAAATGGGAACAATATTTTCCCCCCTGCTGCCAACAATGATGTAGAGGAGGTCTCGAGGAGTTCCTAGAGCATTTGGTTGGCAAAAGACCACACGGTCTGGCCAAAGATAGGTTGATTTCTCCGAATTTTCAGCATTTTCAGCAATATTGCTGAAACCCTATCTTTTGACTTGGGCTAGCATCACGGGATCCGTAACCCCAATTCAGAAATGGTAGCCAGAGCTCTAGAGGAAAAACGACCCAGTACTGGTAAAATGGCCCCGACGAAGAGATTGACCCAATTCATTTGTTTAGGCCCTCAACAGAGCCCACGAAGTTTAGTCACACAACTTAGGGTTTGTTATAGTTTCATGTTGTGTTTATATTTCTACCTTAGCTACCTGTTTTTAAGTTTTTGCCCTTCTTTAGAAGTGACCTAACTATTTAAGGTCTATTTGGGGCCTCTATAAGGCATCTTCCATTTTGAATCAAAGCAGCCATTTTACCCCTTCTTCCTCTATGGAATTAGGGTTTCATTTACCTTGTGGATTCGAGGTTTTGTCCATGTTAGAATGATATCTAACCCAGCGCACTTTCAATAGCGTCACAAAAGTGCCAAGAAATCCATCCCCTTGACCAACAAGACACTCCTAGCAGTCAAATTTGCGACTAGGCCAGGGCTTAGGCCTGATTGAGTCTCAGTCAATCTTCACCTGGGCTGCCGTAACAATTGGGATACCAACCTAAGGCCATGAGAGATAGGATTTAGGTCTTGGGCTAAAATAGCTGGCCCAAACCCAATCGTACTTGTGTGGGTATGCAATTATAAAACACCTATACAAATGTAACATACAGCATATTTGATAGCAATCATTGATTTAGTATGATACCATGATTACTATCCCATAGAATAGGCATTCATCTATGGCTTGTCCTTCTTAATATCTTGAAATTCCTCCTAGGAGTATGCTCTGCTCTTTCTGGGTGCTAGTCCTCTTGCAAGTGTTTTGTTCTACTGTTGAGTATCTCATCCATGCTTTGCAGTTTTCTAATATGATCTCTCATATTTCCCTCCTCCTCCAGAACAACTTAATGAGAGTGTTAATCAATCTTTGAATAAAAAGCCTCATTGGAAATATCTAAGAAGATTGATCCAATCTTTCAATTCTCTCTCTCTCTCATATTTCCCTCCTCCTTCTTAACAACTTAATGAGTGTTAATAGGAAAGATAATTTTAAAGATCATAAACATTACCTCCAGAAACTTCCTCCCATCCCTAATTCTCAACTTCAAATCCCCTGTCATCGGAGACCTTTGATAACTCTGCAACACCTCTATTAATTTTTTAATGCTCTAGCCAGTTCTATTAAACTTTTTCCCAGTGCTTCCAGGAAATGCCCTTCAATGACAGGAATACTGTGACTTGAACCACAGTCTTAGCGAAAGCTCCCAAACTAATGGAAAACCTCAGATTTTTTCAACAGAAAAAGAAAGAAAAAAAAAAAAATATATATATATATATATAAGCTCAATGATCTAGGAAATGACAGTAATTCATAAGGCTATAAGTTTACAAAGCTTTATGAAGTTACATTTTACTTTATTTTGGGGGAAAAGGGTCAGATAAGAGCAATTTCTAATAAACAGATTTTACGGGCAACCAGCCAACACAAAATATACAAGTAGTCTATATACAAACCACAAAGGCAATAGTAAAATAGGACATAATCTCAAAAACCTCAAATCATGTGACAGGATAAGTTCTCCATGGGATTGCGAACACCATTGACTGTTAATTTTCACTTTGCAAAAGCGACTTTTGTCACTTTTTGCTACTTCTTGGTGACCATGTTGACATATAATGAGCATAAGACTCAGCAGCGTGAAACTTTTTTTGCATTTTTTATCCACTTTCCAAGCAATGATACACAATCTAATTATATCCACGAAACAGAGAAACAGGAACATAAAAAATAGTAACCAACTTTGGTAGCAATAGTCCCACGAAATTTAATTCTACAGATTTTAACAACATTGATCCATGTCTCTTTGTTTGCTTTGCAGAAACAATGCATTACTGGAGTATGCATTCCTAGTTCACATGATATCATCTGTTATCCAATATGAGGACAAGAAATCCAATAGGTAGAAGACAAACATAAGGGGAAAAATTTCCTATGAGACTGCACAATACAAACAATGACCAAACTAACTATCAGTAGAAAAAGTTAATCCCAGCCACCCAAAAGGCCCAGCCTCAGAAATCAGAAGGATATGGAATTACCTGTTCCCACAGTTTAGAAGGCCTCTAGGAGATAAATCCCAGACTTCACATTGAAACAACCTTACAAATTCTTCATAAGGGAACAGCACCTATGATATCAAAAGATCAGAGGATGAAGGAAATCTTTATCTCAAGAATTCGAGTAAAAATGAAAAAGAATTGACATATCAGGGGTTGCACGCTAATTGAAAGTAAACCTTGTTGCTCTTCCGGCCATCACCATTAACCCCTCTGGCATCCTGTCTTGGAAGTTTAGATAACTTCCTTAGACCCATCTTCCTCATAATACTGTCTGCCAGAACATTTTTGTCCTTTCCAGGGACAGTGGCAAAAGCACCTGCTTGACAGACTTCTGCATAGAGAATACAATTAGATGCAATAAGGGCCAACTGGTTGAAAGAAAATGAATCCACACAAACAAAGCCTCGAAAACCCACTTGATTCATTTGTCACAGATCCTTTACTCTGCATCCCTGAGCATGTGCTTTCTCTTGAAGCTTTCAAAGTTGATCCTGATATTTTGGATTCTGATGGATGTAACATACTCCGAGATTTCATGCTTCCCTTGACTGAGATCATTTCAGGGGGACATAACAAGTCTCGTGTTTCACTATTAGAATCCAGTTCTTCCCCAAGAAAACTGTCCCTATCTTGCAATCTTGTACTGGTTTTATCTGACTGTAATGATCCTGTGTTACAAGGCTCACCACTAGATTCAGATAAGCATTCACTCTGTCCTCTTAAGTTATGATTATCATGAACAGTACTTCTCCGAGCGCTTCTCCCATTCACAAGCACATGAGGGCTATTGATGTTATGCTGTTTTGAAATTTGTCCTGTTGGTGCAATGGGGTCACCATTTCCTAACTGAAGCCACCACAGAAGTAGAATATTAGGGATACAACAGAATGGAAGAAAAAAGTAACGCAACCCAAAAGAAGAAAAATAAATGTTGGCACCTTATGTCTTATAGAAGCCTTCTTGGATGGGATAACGTTGGGCAAAGTTGAACAGCTATCCCAACTTCCACAGGCTTCTTCAAAAGATCCCAATAAAGCAGCATTTTCTGTTCTCAATATTTCTCTGTTAGATTTACCGGAAACAGGCTTCTCTACAGGCTTTTTCTCCACCATCGATTCGTGATATGTATTGACCATGGTAGCATCGGTAGAAGCAGTAGAAGTGTCGGTAGACTGATGATTTGGTTTATCCAAAGGGACACTGTCTGGCATACAACGCCTAGTCTCATGTACTTCAAAGAGACCATCCTGGTTTTCATATGGTAGAGCCCTCTCATGGATATTTTCATCAATTGAGGCAGGCTTAGGAGATGCATTTAGGCAGGTGGCCACCAACTGCTGACATTCTTCCTTGTGACCCATCCTCCAGTGGATAATTTGACACTTTCCAGAACTGAAAATTACAATCAATTCAAAGAATTATGGAAGACGAAGAAGGTCTGTGTTATGCAGCAAGATCGGGCCTCGTATGTTTCTTTATCCTTTTAGTTTTGTTGATATCTGTAATCGAATGTTTTTGCATGTATAGTATGTGCCATCTGTCTAAAGTGTATTTGCGCCCTAAAAGAGCAACCCAGTGCACAAGGCTCCTGCTACTGCAGGGTCTGGATAATATATGTATATCTATATGTGTGTGTGTGTGTGTGTGTGTGTGTGTGTGTGTGTGATGATACCTATTATTCTTCAAATAGATATTAAATATCAAAGGGATTCATCAGATCCCATAGGATGGGAGGATAATAGAGATGGTCTACAGATATTACTAATACTGTGGACACATAAGGAAGTAGGTTGAGCATAACTTTCTCTAGTCTGCTAAGGAATGCAAATAGAGTGGTAGAGCATTGGTGTAAGTAGTGCTTATCTATGTAGCAAGAACTCTATTCCCTTACATATGTACAGTTTTAATTAACAGAAACTTGAGTTGGGAAGAGTCAAACTCAGATTTAAAAAAACTCCCCATGTTGTACTCCCTTACTGAATGGAAGGAACAGTTCCCCTACTTGCTTGCTAATAGACTATAGCCAGGACAAAGACACAGATTATATACCAAGTATTTCCTATTCTCCTAGACTCCTAGTCGAGCATCATTACCTCGTGCCAGATGGTATAGTTTGTGTTCAGTTGACTCTGTCTCGATAAGATGCTAAGAGATTGGTTTATAGATTAGCTTTCTTAGTCAATCAGTAAAGCCCTTTGAAATATGCAATGTGTAAATTATGGAATTCTCTCCCAGAGCAGTGGAACTCATGACTCTATTAGAAAATAGAATTACAAACTTCTACATGAATTCTTGAAAGTGGATGAGATCGAACGAGTGGTCTCAGTTGGAGATGGGATTGCATGTATTTGTGGATTGAACAAGATTCAAGCTAGGGAAATGGTTGAATTTTCCAGAGGTCTGAAAGTAATAGTGTGGTCAAGCGCACTGGATCTATTGTGGATGTTCCAGCAGGAAAAGCAATGCTAGGGTGTGTGGTCGATGCGTTAGGAGTACCTATTGATGGAAGAGGGGCTCTGAGCGATCACAAACAAAGACGTGTCAAAATGAAAGCCCCTGTGATAATTGAACATAAATATGTGCACGAGCATATGCAAACAAGGTTAAAAGTGGTAGATAGCCTATTTCCTATTGGCCGTGGTCAACAAGAAATTATAATCGGGGACCAACAAAGTGGAAAAACAGCTACTGCTATTGATACGATAATATCCATAATTGTCGTGTTTTTGTGAACAAAACAACAAATAAATACAGTGTGCTTTTGTAATAGGAAAGCAAAACAAAAAGAAAGAAATACATACCAGTACCTGACAGACTTGCAGCGGGAGCAGCGGGTATTAGCTGGACCAAAGCATCTGGCACACTCATGAAACCCAGTCTTTGTAGAAGCTACAACAGGGATAACACTGGCAGCAGCCACTGCTTCAGCAAGGAGAGCTTCGTCAGCTGCTAACTGAGCAAGCAGACTTACTCTCTCCTTCTTCTTTGCAGCCTCATTCCATTTTCCGAGTAAGATGTAACTAACCAAAGGAAGCACAACCAGGACCAGAAACAGGACAGGTATATCAGCTTCCCTTGGCTCAAGCATGTCCTCTTCAACAAATTCATGTCCAGCTTCCTTATAAGAGAAACTCACTGAACTGCATAAGCTAAGGTTTCTCCTTCTATTTCTTTCTTTTTCCTTCCTACATTATAAGATCCAAAAAAAAAAAAAAAATTGTAAGGGAAAAGAAAATAGACATACTGAATACTTGTTTATTATTCCAAAAGAAAAATGCATCTCCATAACAAAAAGAAGAAAATAAGTGTGTCAAACTGGTGAAGCAGTGAAATAATAATTGCCTCAACCTGAATCCAGATCTGAGTAAAAAGTGCTGCTCACCAAGATTCAAACCAATGAGAAATGGGAGGAAAAGAGAAGATATACATAACTTCCTTGAAACCACCCCACCCTTCCCAAAAAATGAACAGCATTAAGGGGAAAAACCATACAAATAAACAGAAAATGAAGAAGAAGAGCAGAAGAAGGGCAATAATACGTAAACATACAAATGGAAGTTGTTGGCAATTGTATTATCTGTGACCTACAGAATTCAAAAGAACACAGCTCCACGTACAAATTACTTCCAATGAACATTCAAAAGAATCATTTTGGTACTACACTCTTACTTCTCTTGGAGGAAGAAAAACCAATAAATGCATAAATAGAAGAGGGGGTTATAGCGTCAGTCTTTGTCTCCTTCTTCTCTTTGCTTTTCTGTTTCCTTAAAATAGAGAAACCCACTAGGGAATGCAAGAAAATGTCAGGCAGATACCGAGCGCAGAAAACGATGAGAAGTGATAAAAGGTCTGATATTTGAGAGAAACCGTTCAGAAAATGGAGATTTAAAGCAGAAGCAAGACCCCAAACGGCTTCACCAACTTCACTTCAGCAGTTCAAGTGGAATATTTAACCAAAAAAAAATTTCCCCTTTGACTGCATGGAAATGAAGAAACTATGGAACATAAATCCATCTCCCAGAGCAGATTCAGCCCTTAGATGAAAGAACCTCTGACACTCCAAAGTATACAGTGAACCCACGTTCCAAAAAAAAGTGATTTCGATTTATCCCTGCCTAAACAAAGCTTCTGCTTTTGCATTTTACAGAGCTATCAATCAAAATATCAACAGAATAAATATGAAACCACATTAAAAGAGGGAAAAATGATGGAAGCTTTTACTTTTCAATGAACCCATCTCCCTAATGAAATTTCAAGAGAAACCCACCCAAAAGCAGTGTCTCATTCACCAATTCCACATGAACAATCGCAACATATTCAACAACACAGGCAGTAAATCAAGCGGTTTAAGAGAGTTAAGATTCCATGACAAATGATGAAACAGGAAAATGTTGCTTGATGTACACATTACCCAGACTTCAAAAGCAATTATTCGATAATTCAAATCATTAAGCTTCATCTTTTACACAGATTTCAATAGTTTAACAACAACCCAAGTGGAATCCAGCAGTTTCAGAGTGAGATTCACAGAGTAAAAGAAGAAAACTAGTGAAATCAAGATAAGGTTTGTTGGTTCTGTCTTCCTTCCTACCTTCCATAAAAGGAGAAATCGACGAAAAAGCTCAAGACTCCAGTCTCCAGCTTCCTTCTCTGCGGAGAGATTCTTTGATTTCTTTCAAAATGCAAATGGAGTTCCAACAATCCCCTACAGCATTCGCTCAGTCCCCTTTCTCAACTAAGCTCAGCCCACTCGAAAATAATAAAGAAAAGAATCTAAAAACTGAAACGTTATCTGTTGCTTCTCGCTCCATTAAAGTTAATGTTTCTAAAAATCTTTAACCGTACACTCGTACAGTTCCATAAAGCATCGAGATTCTTTATGTCCCTTGTGTGGGCCCTGTCTCATCTGGTGGCCTCCCGGATATGCTATTATGCCAATATATGCTACAGAACGAAGGATCATAACCGTTTACTGAATCTGTAGGTGTTCATTACCCGTCTGATAAAGATAAAACTTACATTACTAGAAGATAAAAGCAGTTAAAGGTCATGAAAACCAAGTAAAAAAAAAAAAATTTAAATGAAAAACCATGTAAACATCATGGATGGTTAACTGAGTAATCATCAACCACCTTAGCCTTAAAAAGAAAAGAAAAAAAAGAGTAATCATCAATCAACAAGATTTCCACTATCTAATCAATAAACATATTTCACCAATCCATTTCAACTCTGGTTTTGTCTTGTCATGCAAGAAACTGCTGCTTGACCGTGTAAACCCTGCACTAGCATTGGACCAATAAGAAATGTGCATGGAGATATTTACATGAATGAGATTTTTTATTTCAACAAGACTTATAATAATTTTACACATTTATGTGTGTTTTTAGTAGATTCCACGTTTATGTGTTAGATGTAGGAGCTAGTGACCAAACAATGTTCTTTTTCCCCGATAGGGGTGCGTAAAATTACCGTCTCACGTCTTTGGTGCCTGTTCAGAAGTAGATTTCATCTATGAAACAGTCAGCTTCAACAGTCTTGGTAGCTCCTCAACCTAGCCAGTATAAGTTGAGTTGTGATGCGTCATGGTCTGCTACAAAGGGCAACGGCTTGGGGTTGTTTATTCGTGATTATGGTGGACTTCCCCTAGTCGTTGTCTCTGTTCCAGTTTCCTTCTCTGATATTTTGATTGGTGAGGCTATGGTTATAAGAGAAGGTTTGTTGCTAGCAATTTCGGAAGGGATCCTTAATCTTATTATGGAAAGCGATAACCTAGAAGTCATTCACTCTCTGCAAGATGCCTCAAGGTTTCTACCCCTACCGGTTCGGTCAATTATTGAGGATATACGCCACTTGGTTTCCTACTTGGAGCAGTGTTCTTTTTTTTACATTCCTAGGGAAGTCAACTTTGTTGCCGACTCTCTTGATAGGAGGGCTCTATCTGTTACAGATAGGATAGTCTAGCCCAACTCCGATCCTTGTGTTTTCTGTAACTTTGTTAAAGAGCACAAGAGTGTATCCGTTCCTATTACTAGAATTTTTTTCTATCAAAAAAAAGAATTAAGAATTTCCATCTGTGTCAACACCTTTTTGTGTTCTCATTGGTCTTCATACTAGTACATGCCACATGACCATGTAACGATTACTTGCCCTATTTAGTATTTGGGGGGAATGTTCTCTATGAGGGCACGCCTCTATGCTTGATAAAAGGGTGCAAAATAACCATTATACCCCCTCCACGATATCCTCATGCACTCTCATTGGCCGATCCACTAGGGTAAGGGCTACAACACAATGAGAACTTGCTTCTTTACTATTTTATAAGGAAAATATACCTAAACAGCTTGTTAGGTGGAAACTTGAATTGTTTTGTTACACAAATATGCCTAGTCACTTGTGATAAGTTTTAGCTGAAAATGCCACCACATTGCCATGTGGAAAGCCATCCTCCTCCATTCAATTTTTTTTTTCTTCAATTAAATTCGAACGGTGATTATGGTCCATGATTTGAGATCATATTGGTATCAGCCTTTATTGATCCTGATTTTTAGTTGATACCATATCACTGAATTGATACAAATAAAAGACGAAGTAATAAAAATTGCATTTTTAACGAAAACCAAAGGTATTTGTCAGATCTAGGATGATTCAGATTGAGATCAAATTGGTATCGATTTTAATTGATCCCAACTTCGATTCCAGTTTTTCAAATCTTGTTCTGAAATAGGGGTGTCAAGTGGTCGGGTCGGGTTGGTCTCGGTCGGGCTTAGTTAGGCTTGGCCAATTTCTAAGGTTGCACCGTGAACGCCCATTTACCTAAACGGGCTTACCTAGCGTCGGCATGGTACGGTTAGTAATCGGGCCAGTTGGTCTCGAGCTTTAATCGGACTACTATAAACGGGCATTAATCGACCCTTAACCTGGTTATAGAACTATTTAACTTTAAACAAGTCATTTTTTAAATTGGTTTTTTAAATGTGTTTGAATAGGAATACCAATAAAATGAGGCAAAGATGAGCATAGCAAATAAAAAGATTCCATAGTTAAAATGGATTAAGCCAAAGATGGGTAAATTAACTAAATTACTAACATACTCGATCTTTAACCCACAAAACTCAAATCAATTAAACTATCTATATAACCTAAATTTAGTAAGTTTAAATCAATTTAACTATGCATAAAAAATATGAATGTTCATATAATAATTACCAGCATTTCAATTGTATATATCACATAGCCTTAGCACTAAATACAAATAGTATTAAAAAAATTAAAAATATACAAGTCATATTAAAGGGGTCGGGCTAGGTCGAGCTTAAAGGAGTCGATTTAAATTGGACTTGTAAATGTGTAGGGTCGGTCGGGCGCTCGTTGGGCTAGGTGATTGCACCATGTACTACCTGTTTATAAATGTGTCGAGCTCAACTAGGGGTGTCAAAACCTAGCCCTAACCGATAAAACCGACCAATAAAACCCGAATCGAATCAAACCGATCCTTATTGGATTGGTTTTGGGCTGAAGTATGTTACGATCGGCTGAAAATCGATCCAAACCGTACTGACCAATAACCAAACCTAATGAAACCGATAAAAAATAAATGATTATGAGATTATAAATTGGTGAATTGACCATCCATTTTTTACAATATCAGTGAAAAAAAATTTTATTGTAAGGGGAATTGTTACAAATCATTGAATATTAGGTTATGAATAGAGAAATTGATTTGTAAATTGTAATAATGCTTTCATTGATTTCTTTGTTCACTATAGAAAACTAGTTGGATAGTTAAATGAATGATTATATAATAGGGTTCATTTTGTGATTTTAATATTGGTTCATTTTGTGATTTCAATATTAGTTATCTTCTTAGTAATTTGTTATCCATTGGTTTCAATATTAATTATCTTTCTCTTACAATGATAAACCATGATTTAATCATAAATTTAAAGTGTTTTTTTTTTTTTTTTGTCAAATCATGTCACTATAAGTTATGAATGTAAGATTCATTATGGTTCAAGTCCAATAATAAACTGATCTTAACCGATATTAATCCGATATTGAAAAACTGAAATAAATCGAAGTCGAAACCAACCAAAAACTAAAGTTCTTTAATGGATTGATTTTGGTCTCACTCATTCCTAGACCGAAATTGATTCAACCTGACCAAAATCAAACCGAACCGTCCAATTGACACCCCTAGGCTCAATATATTTATTAATTAGACCGATTTAGATCAGATCATAAATGTGTTCAACTCGATCAAACCTACTGATACAGGGTTAGAATTGAAACCCTACACTGAATGGTCTTGATTGGTATGGGCGGCGCCGGCTAAAGAATAAACCGACCTTCGGCGAAACTAAACTAGAGTATTTTCCATCCTTTTTTTTTTTTTTCTGAGGTTGGCTTGTAAATTAGGAACGATCATGATTGGTATGAGTGGGAGTGCTCACCCTCATGGCATCAGAGTTGCAGTCCTATGATGTGACAACACCCGACAATTATTGGAAGACAAGGAGACATTGTTGTGTTTATTTATTGAAGGGAATAGCATTCATAAACGGTAAAAACTATAAGGTCCTTCAGCACAACCCGTGATTATTTATTTTGGGTCTATTAATAAAATTTTCAGAAAATTGCATGATTATCTACTCTTAGGTTTCCCTTTATAAAATTATCTATCAAAAGTTTCAATTAACAAAATACTTAAAATTAAGTTTTTCTTTACAAAATTATCCACTTAAAGTTTAAGTTAACAAAAATATCCAAAATTGAGTTTGAATTTATAAAACTATTCACTCAAAGTTTTAGTAATAAAAAAATACATGATTATATGTGAAAGATGAAGAATCACTATTTCGAGTAGTTTTATAATCCCAAACCTGATTTTGGGTATTTTTGTTAATCAAAACTTTTTGTAGATAATTTTATAAGGAGAAATCCAAAAATGAGTAATCATGTAATTTTTCCTAAAATTTTTCTATCAAAAAAACCTATTAATAATTCCATTTTGATTTATCGGTAAGAATTCTATTATGATAAGAATATGGATAACTATTAAGTATATAAATAGGATAGTTATTGATAACTCTCTCTTTCTCTCTCCCTTCTATATTATAATATGTATCTCATATATTATATATTATATGGTTTATATGAAACTGTATAACAATTGTACTGAAATTGAAATCGAATCAAATCGAATAGGGAACCATTATACCGACATCTAACTGAGTCAATACGATTTTGATATTGAAAATGCATTTGAGTTCTCAATATGGTACAATTTTTGTTTTTCCTTGTACCAAATTCCTAAAACCGTATCAATTGACACCCTTAAAGGCTCCATGTCATGGGGTAAGATGTGGTGGGCCAATAAAGTCATTGGAGAGTAATTCCTCTTCTCGTATGGAGTAGAGAATCCAGAGTCGTTATAAAAAGAGGCAACAATGACTAGGAAACAATTGCATAGAGTATTGAACATTAATTGATCGAAAGAAACATCATTTCTCGTTTGATATGGCATTAGTATCAACCATGATTTCTCATTATTTTCTCATCATCATCATCATCAGCAACACTGATTTTCTTGAGAATCAACACCCACCAATCAATACCAATGCTCAAATCAACTATTGGATGGAGACTATTCAGCTCGAATTTGAATCCGCTATTTGTATGATCACTTGGTCGTACATTTGAGCATCCAACATCTATCCCTTTTGTTTACAAATGTACTCCTCTTCACCGTTGTAATGCCAAGAAGTGGGATAGACGTTGGAGGCTCATATGTACGACCAGGTTATCGTACGTGTAGCAAATCCAAACTATATTGAGCTCTGAATCCAACACCAATAGCTCCAAAGCCCTTCACATTTTCCGATTTCGATGATGACGATGCTAGGCGCAAGATCCATTAGCATAAGATAGACAAAAACATTCTTCCCCCCATAGACAAAAACATTCTTCCCCCCTCCTTACGATCCACTCAGTAAGAAACACATGATCGGAGAGCCCAAAGACCCCAAAGATCTTCAAGAGAATTTTTCATAAGAGAGAGACCTGAATGTTAGAAAAACCTATGGGATAGTATCTAGAACCCTAATGACATAACCACACAGAGAAAATTAAGAGCATGATTATCTATAGATTACAACAGGGATTTGGACATACCTTTCACCATTGTTGTGTTGGAAATGAAAATAAGAAAATCCTAAAATAACTTTGAAGATTGCAACCATTTCATGAATCTTCTACAACCTTGAGTCTCTTTGTTTTTCTTACTTGTGGGAGGAACAGAGGAATATGTCACACTAAGGCTGCAGGGACAAGACTAGTATTTATAATACTATTCCAAAACCTAACTTACTTCCACAATAAGTAAGGTCAGCTTATCCAAGTCTGTGTGACGAACCAAACCAGTTTATGTGCAGAGACTCTTACTAATTGACTAACCCAGTAAGTAATTATGCCTATTAAATTGAAGGCCTTGTCAATAATGTAATCAAGATGTTGTTGTCTGAGGAGGGACTTCCCCACAAAGCCATGGAATTGCTCACTTAGATCAAAGACAAAGGCAACATGCCCAACGTGGTAGCCCACACTATCGTGCTTGAGTCCATGCCAATGTTGGGGCAGAGCAAGGAAGTTCTCAAGGTGTTGGCCTCCAGTGTCAAGCCCAATGCCTACACTTATACTATTTTGATACAGGGTCTAGCTATGGACTCCAAATTAGCAGATGCCAAAAAATATCTTGTGGAGATGATGGATAAGGTGATGCGGCCTAATGCTAGAACCTATACTGTGGTTCTAGGGGAGGAATTTTGTGTAAATGTTGATCTGAAAATCAGAGGATTGGGGACATAAAGGTAGAGTGGAGGTGGATAAGGAAATTTTTTTAAAGGAAAGTCGTTTTAGATTTGATTGGTAAGATTGCGTTTGGAGTTACTATCTACCAAATTTGGATAGAGTGGAACCTTAGGAATTAGGTTAGGTGATTTAGAACTATATATCTATCAAATCATGGATCAATTTCATTTGAGGTTTGAGGAAAGGTGCAAACCTACTAAGATTCTTGCATTGATATCCCCGAAATAGGTTCATGGTTTCTTCTTACGGTTTACCTACTAGGCCACAAGAAAACCAATATTAATCAGTGTTGAAAAAAATTCTCGAAGATCGGATTTTGTGGGACTAGTACAATCCATAATATGTTACCAAGAACAGGTGTTTTACTCTTGGGGGTTGGAATTTTTCAAAATTTGGACCCTCTAGTGTCATAGGTCAAATTTATACACCAATTTTTCTAAGGATTTCAAATGCATAATTCACAGATTTTATTCTTATCAAGGAGCCAAGTTTCTATCCCTCTAAGATTCTACCAATTAAATGAAGGGACGTCATTTCTATTAGGACCGAGTTTCCCTAAGGCTATAGTGAATCAGAATTCCATTCACTGTGGGCCTGTGGCTTGTCTGGGCCACTTTGGGGAAGGGGTGGGGGTCTCGTCCTTTCAATCACGGGGTGATGTTCACTACTAGGTGAAGAAAAACTTCTCCATTTTTATTATCAAAAACTTGTAACCATATTTTTGTTGAGCGCATCTTACAAGTCCTATTTCTTGGGTATTATTAGTGGATACACACCATTAGGAAAGGTCCTATATTTGTATATATCAAAGACCTCTGGATGGTTTACCCAAAAAAAAAAAACTCCGAACAGAGAATAAAAATACATAATGATGACTGGGACAATATATAGAAGACCATTTAAATGACCCCCTCTCCAATCCCCATCAAAGAGAGTAAATCAATGTAGGACAAATTTTTCCTTCACCGGCGCCTGAGCGATGAAAGGGTCCTGATGTGTCCCCTTCTTTCCCCTCCCCTATTGTACTCTATCGATCTATAATTAGGAATCATTGCAAGTTAGAGCTCTCAACCCTTTTACTTATCAAACTAAAAGAATTACAAGGTGGTTTATGCGATAAAAATATCAATAATTTATTTTTTTTAATGAAAAAAATATCTATATCAATAAATGAATGCCCATTTTCATGTTGCTCTTGTCCAGCTTTGGCTACTCTCATTGCCTTCGCCTATGATCCCAATCCCCTGCAGGACACCAGTGTTTTTGTAGATGAATCAAAATATGGAGGGAGGTACATCATTTTATGTGGCAAACGAATTTTGTGTGTGTGTGTGTGGACTATGGGTGTCAATCGTTCCTTTGGGGTTGGCTTCATTTTGGGTTGAGTCGGTAATGGGGTGGGAATGGTGAATTCAATAAAGGAAGTTTGGCTTTGGTTTGATTTGGTTTCAGGTTCATATTGATTTTATTTTCGTATCAGTTTTCGGTCCATTTGGGTTTGATTAACATACATATTCATACAAAAATTATAGGAAAAAAAAAAAAAACTGGTTTTAAATGAGTGACAAGCTGTCATCGTTTCTTATCAGGGTATATCAGTTTGGTTTTGATTTTGATCTAGGTTTTTAGCCAGTTTCAAGTTTGGTTATTCTGTTCTTTTGGTTTTCAGTGCGGTTGGATTTGGTTTTGTGATAATACCCTGATTTGGGTCAATCAGCTTACCGGGTTCGGTCCCAATTTTGAACCCTCTAATGTGTACTTATGATCATGGGGCACAGCCAAGTTTTCCTGGACCCAAAGCTTGCCATAGCCTATGATTTCATCTTTACAATGGTTGACAGACTCCGGTCTCTGTATTACAATAGTTATCCTGAACTCAACACACTAGGCATATCCATGGGTCACATAAGACTTTGCTACATATGGTCTCAATCCTCCACTCACCCACCCTTGAGGCACAAAGATATTACTAGTCTTGGAGGGTAGTACCCTATATTTTCGCTTTGTAACCTCCAAACCTGATATCGCTTTATCACCCAAGTCATTAACAAGGGAGATGTGTTTATATTTCCTATAGGACTGGTTCATTTCCAATACAATAAGGGGAAGACTAATGCTGTTGTGGTGTTGCCATTGTAGCTAGCTTTAAATAGTCAGAACCTGGTATCATCACCATATTGGATGATGCTCTTGCCAAAGCCTTCCAACTTGACAAGAAAGTGGTTATAAGCTTCAAGCTCATTTCTGGACATGAACAACAAGAAGGGTTTTAGAAAAATAAAATTTTGTACTTATTAGTATCTATGGCATATCCTATCATCCTCTCTATGGATTGGCCTCGTAGCATACATAAGTTTTATTTGTTTCAGCTGATGTGACTAGGAGCCCAGTTTTTTTTTTTTTTTTAAGAACATAAAAAAGGATTAATTAGGATTCAGAATATGAGTCTAGGTTGAGTATTTGTAGTAGTTGTTGTCCTAGCTAGATAAACAAAGTGGAGCACTAGGCTTGGCTTTGGATTATACATACAAGTAACATGTTACATGTTTTTATGTATAGACAAAAACACAGGAATTACATTTAGTGGCCAGCAAAAGTTATCCAGACCAAAAGATAGTTGCAGAACTGATTCCAAGTTTGTCCAAATCTCCTTCAACACCCATCCTCTATGTTGCATTTGTATTGCTCTAGTAAGGATAGCCCGTGCACATCCTTCAATATAGTCTCTTGTCATCAAATAATCAATTATTAGAAGTTTTATTTTTCCAGGTTAATAAAATGAATTTCTTTGCTTCTTGTGACTCTCTCTCTCTCTCATAAAATTTCTTGATATGGGAAAAAATATCTTGATAAATATTTGAATAAATAATCATACAAGAAAAACCATTTCATCATCTGATCTACATATTTGCTAAATCTAGGAACAGAAATTATATCTCTTAAACTCTTTCCAAAGAAAAAACAATTGTACAATTTTTGAAGGTACAAAAGGATCTTTGAAAATACCATTTAAAGGGCTATAAAGTTTTATGTATTCTTATTAATATATTTTCTTATGGCATATTATAATGCCAAATGTAAATAGATATCTCATTTAAGGAGTATTTCTAGAGTTTTTTTGGTCAATTTATAGCTTCAATAAGCCAAAATGCTGTAACAAGAGGGAATTAAAAGAGATAGGATTTTGACTTCAGTGTTCTGATGTATATGAAAATCAACGAATGGGTTGTGTAGTAAGGTCTTTTACACAAGGGCTTCTTAGAGAAAGGATGAATGTTGAAAAATCAATATATTTTTGATTTTTTTTTTAATCATGTAAAAGTATTTGACTTGATGAGTATACGTATGTGAGCGGTTATTCTTTGCAGTGAGTGCGGTGATGTGGTAAGCATCAGATGGCTAAGAGCATTCCAACATGCACCCTGAGGTCGTCTCGACCATCCGATGCTCACCGCACCGCCGCACTCACTGCAAATGATGTTTTCACTACCTATGTGGTCATTTTATTTGAAATCAGCTTTGTTTTTAACATTCTACCAAAAAAAAAAAAACCATTTATTTTTAACAAAATATAAAGTTGTTTAAAAAATTAATTAAGAAATATAAATTTGGGGAGGGTTCCCTAAAAGGTAGCATGGCCCGTACACTTAGTGTGGGAATCAATGAGAACACCCACAGAAACATCAACAGGGAAAAATAATTTCTATCTTTCATGAGGGGTGAGGCGGCTGCCTTTTTGGTTGCTTTTTCCTATAAACTTATTAATTATATTTTATTTACTTTTTATTTGTAAAATATTGATTAGGAAATATTTTACATAATTTATTGTGATCCATATGATTGAGTTAGGCACGAAATTCAGTCGACAAGGTCCATGATGAGCCAATAAATTTGGCACATGGATATATAATCCAAGGGTTGTTCTATATTTTCAGTGGTCAGATTTGTTATCCATAATGTACTCCATATGGAAAGGGGGGATATCTTTCAAAAAAGAAAGATACCATACAAGGAATCGAATAAATTAGAGATACCTGTTCCAGTCTGGATCCTTATCCCTTTGGCCATCAATGATCTTGTTCCAGCTAGGATCATGGTTCTAAAATTCGAATTAGATCAGTCAATATTAGTCGGATCGAAATGGTATCAGTCTTGACTGATCTCTGATCCTGACCAATCCAATATCAAAACAAAGGTATGGCCCAAGGGTAAAACGTAATATAAAGCTGATTTCTTTTTATAAAAAAGAACAGTGTAAATTTGTCCGAGATAGTCCAATCCAAATCAATCCATATCAAAATTTGGGTTGATATTGGTTTGACCGATCCTAAGTTTTAGAATCTTGGTTGGGATCCTTGTCTCTTGGCAATTAACAATTTCTCTTCTAGGCTGATATTCAGCTATTTGAGCTATAGTAGAGTAGACTACGCTTACATGCCCCCTAAAGCTCAAGGTGTTAAGCTGCACTCTGAGATTGGACCTGAGAAAAATAAATCACACTTGAGAGAGAGGTTTCGTAAAAATATCGGTCACTTGATCCTTGGTAGAGAAGAATCAAACATTTAGATCACTTTTGGCCACCTTAATTCAGATAAATTGAAAATCAATCTCCACACGTTTTGTTCGAACATAAAAGACTAGATTGGTGGTAAGGTAGGCGGCATTAATATTGTCACAACATAAGATTAGGTAGAGGTCTTACCAAAAGAAAATGATTCGATAAAGGGGAGATAGACATGGATTCCTTAAGAAGGGACCGAACTCATGTAAATTGAAGAAAAATAAGAGCTCCAATAAATGAGATTATTATCAAGAAAAATAATAAATCTGATTGCTGATTGTAAGGCATCCAACCCAATCAGATTTGGAGAAAATCATTAAGGTTAACGCAGCCTAGCAGTTTAGTACTATTATTATTATTATTATTATTATTATTATTATTATTATTATTATTATTATTATTATTATTATTATTATTATTAGGAAAAAAGAACCATAAACGGCAGCATGATCATGAGACCAACACACATGGGAGGATAAAGTGACCACCCAACCCTATGCCAAATGAAAAGTAGAAATTCAACAACAACTGCTTAGTGTAGTTGGTGAGCTGTGGTGTGTATAAAACCCATGCTCACTAGGAGGTCTCGAGTTCGAGTCTCCTAGCTGTTACCTACTTCCCTCCCTACCTATCAAAAAAAAAAAAAAAAAAAAAAAAAAAAAGTAGAAATTCCAATATCTTTTTACGGGACCCTCTCTTATTACTATTTTGAAACAATACCAACCGTCATTTCATTCTCTATGCAAGGTTACAAAGAGAAACATCATCAAACGAATCTGCTATAAAAGTTGGATTCTTCAATTGGAAGGAAAAGGTTCCAAGTCACTTACAAAGTAGACATAGGTTTGGTTGTTTGAGCTGTTGCATGGATAAATAGTTATTTCTAGCTACTGGTGTTGTAATTCTTTAACCTTCAACCTGATTAACTGGCATAATTGACCCAACTATGATTAAATATTTTTGCAAATGTCAAAATTTTTTTTAATAAGAAGAAATAAACTTTATTAAAAAAAATGGGAAAAATCTCCCATGATCAAGTACATTAGGAGTAAGAAAGGAAGTATGTACCGTAACTCACAAACATGAGAAAGTTTCAACTTTGAACCGGAAGCTAAGAAATGGGTTTCCTTCGTACTAGAATAAAGAACAAAAATAAGAGCTACATGTGAAAAAAAAAGCAAAACCCTAATATCCTTGATAATAGCCATAGGAACCCATCAAGGGACTAAACTAGCCCGATCATATTGGAAATAAGATATTGAGAATGGAAGTAGAATCCAATTTTTAGTGCATTGGTTTATGTGTCTATATCTTTCTTTAAATTCAATTTTATTTAATAGAAAAATAGTTTCTTTTCTTTTCAATTCTAGACAACCAAACTATGCGTAACAAGAGTACCATTCCCAACATGTTGGCGGATACTATATAAGAGGAGGTCATGAGACCAGATCAGGTTCACGTACAAGATTGTTCTTGTACGGTCTTGGTCCTAAATCTCTTGACATATGAAATCCACTGAGTTTCTTTGCATTTAATGGATTCCAATTTTTTTTTTTTTTTTTTTGAGACTTGCTAATCAATGACTTTAGACTGTATGACAACAATATGCACAGATTGATATAAATATTCTCAGCCCTCTCTCTCTCTCTCTCTCTCTCTCCCTCGTCGTCCCCTCTTGCTCTCTCCCTCATCTCTCCGTTTCTAAGCCTTCTCCCCCTTCACTCCCTCTCTGCTCTCTTCCTCATCTTTCAGTTTATCACCCTCTCTTTACTCTCTCATCTCTCTATCTAATTACCCGCTTTTCTCTTTTCTGAATTTTTTCTCATCTATTTGAAGAACATTCCTATTGTACCAAACGAAATAAGATGAAATTACTAAGTGATTCTTTCTTCTCATTCCTTGTTATACCATTGCCACCCATTACACAGACCCACCTTGCTAAACTATCCTAACCCATACTCCTCTTATAAACAAACACAACCCTCTTGGTTTATTTGGGGCCCAAAGCTCACCTAGAAAACCGGAGAGAGTTGTGAGAAAGAAAGAGAAAGTAAACTCATGGATAAATGTTCAACTAGAATGTCCAAAGGTATGTGCTCCTTGTTTTATTTGGAGCCAATGTTTACTGAGTAAAATTGCTCCTCTCACTTTAAAGCCCAAGATCAGTCTCAATTGATACCAATTTTATTTGATATTTAATTGTTTAAGATTGGATGGATTTATCTTTTTTTTTTATTAATTAATTTTTTGAACCTTTATACCCTTAAATCGTATTAATGCGATTAAGATTTGAGATCGATCTTAAGCATTACCAATCCAATCGAGATGATTTCGAATTATTGCCCCCCCCCCCTCTCTCTCACATTTTTTGGAAGAAATTTTGGTTCACCTTTATTCCAAAAGGAGATGCTGACTTAAAGCCACTAGCACTAATGGTTTAGTCCACCGGAATGAGATGCTGGGTGATCCAGCTCTTGCGCATTTTATATAGTTGAGTGATGAGTTTATGTCGGCATGGGCATTATACATTTGGTGGTTGACAAAACAATAAGAAAGCACGACAAAAAGTGGAAGTTTTGGTTAAAATTGTGTCTATGTCGACTGAGTGACCTTTGGTTTCTCTCTTTATTTTTTGGCAATTATCTCTTATCAAATCTATTTTATAGGTTGAAGTCCAACCAACAAGTTCTATTTATGGATCTTTGAGAAGTTTGGCAGGTAAAACTATAGTCATGAAATCCTCTTTTTGTAAGTAAATAACCATTTTTATTTTTAATGTTTTTTTTTTCTCTTTCTTCATTAAAAAAAGAAGAAGAAGAAGAAAAACCAATAATTACTTTGGAATCAATTCCTTATAGTTTTTAGTTATGGTCCTTCCCAATATAAAGATCTTTTATTATTAATATTATTATTTTATTTCAACTCCACTAGACAATATGGTTGTTAAATTGAAGACGAAAAAACAAGACTAAATCCTAGTTTAGTACACCTGAAACAGGAGTACCAAGAAGTTTGTTCAACTCAAAATCAGTCGCCATGAATAGAGGAGGAAGTTTTAGGGCAGAAATAGAAGGGTGATATGAGGAAGAATCCTTCAGCTCTATACGAGGATGTTGCAACATCTCAGCAAACCAGTGAAATTACAAACAGGGACTAGAGTGAGAGCTCTCATAAAGAAAGCAAAGACGCGATTCGGTTAGAGAAAAATAAGAAAAACTTGTTGCATATATGTTATCCTTGTTGGCAAGAATTGGTGATGTGGCAGTGCACAATCACTTTGGTGTCATGAGAGTGCTCATAGGGGTGTCAGAAGTTACATGGATGTAGTAGATGATGTAATGGTGCTTCAAGTGAATTTCCAAGCAAGTTTGTGGTAATTTTGACCAATTTAGGTTCAAGGGCATTTTGGTCATTCAAGATGAAATTTTTTAGCAGTTAGTTCCTTTAGGAAAGTTGTAGAATAAAATATTATTCTTCCATTGCATATGGAATCACCTCGATTCGACTCGAAATGAGAGAGTTATGGTCAGTGCTAGGTTTAGAGATATTCTAGATATTTCACATGGCTGACTTTGAAGATAGGTTGTTCTAGTGGATTATATAACTTTGAGTCATGAAACCAACTCAGCTAGAATCGCGTCAATCCAATATTAAAGTGAAAAGTCACAATATGATCTTCAGTTGAAAAGATAGCATCATGCACATCAATTAGGTTCGATCCCATTTTTGGGATCCTTGCACTGCACCTTGGTTGATGACACCTCGTGAATATTGTAGCTCTTCAAGTCTTTTATAAGTAGGAAAAAAAATTTGGTCAATCAGAGTTCAAATGAAAACGGTACGGTAATTTTATACAATAGCTATGAAACAAAGCTAACCAAAGTCAAACTGGTGAGCCAGTTGAGAATCGGCTCAAAACGGATGCTCTCTGAATTTTTTATTTGTGGGTGACAGGAAAGCTGGTTGGGACTCTGAGTTACTCTTAATGGGTTCAATTCATCTACCTTTGGATCGAGTTTTGAGCACTTTCCAAGCAGAATTATAGGAAGGCTATTTTTGAAAAAATTGTAATTTTTTTTAGTTTACTTCAGATGAAATAAGAATCAGCTCATTTGGAGTTATATAAAAGTATCAATTTTCTTTTCAGAATGAGGAAAGGTCAGTGTGAGGAACCGAGCCCCTCTCGATGGGGTGAAACCATCGATCTCTCTATTGAACAACAATCATCATCTAGATTAAGGTCTAGGACCCATCTAATTGAAGTTAAAATTGAAATGATTCTATCCGAATTGAGAGTTAGGGTTTGTGTCAGGTTGCGATTCAAGGAAGGGGTTAAGGCACCTTGGTCCACTTGGAAAAGCCAGGCTTCTACCTTAGGTATACATACAAATTATTGAATGGATTGTTTAAGTTTTGAATATGTACAAACATCATAATCACATATGCATTGAAAATGAAACATTTTCAAAAGGTAAAGGTATGAGTTCAAATCCACATACCTGCATCCAACTGCTCTGTATGGTTAGTATACGGAATGTAAAGCAAAAATTCTGATAATGTAAATTGGCGAAGCTAGCCCTAACATTCATTCCTATGGAGCATTGCATATGTGAAATTGAATGTGTGTTGGGGGTCAATGTATGCCAACAAGGCTACTTACACATGTAATATATTGAACAATTGAATAAAAGCAAGATGTAAATGTACAAATATATTGAAAAATAAGTGAAAACATTAAGAAATCCATTGGGATAAAATTGAAATAAAATTAAGAAAATTAATAAATGCACGTGTAGGAACCACACTCCCCCACAAAAAAACACTTGCTGAAAACATTAGAGCTAAAGTTCAACGTGATCAAAAGAGATCTATCAAATGTTGAAACCAGGGGTGTCAAAAAAGCCCGACCAGCCCGAACCCGCCCTAGTTTGCCCTGAGCCTGGACATGGTTTGGGTTGAACTATTCGATCCACGGGACAAGCTTGGGCTAGGTATTTGAAGCCTAAGGTTGGGTCGGGCTGGGCTTGGGTTGAGGCATTGGGTTAAGCCTAGTTCAATCCAGCCCGACCTATATACACTATATTTATCTTACTCTATATGTTTAAAAATATATATTGCCATTGACAAACCAAATTCATTATAATTTATACTACACACACTAAAACACTATCACACTAATAGTTTTTCTAATCCACGAATATTTTTAATTCACCACTACATACTACCCGTACCCTGTTATGATTCATTATACTAACTTATTTACTTCCTTTTTTATAATTCATCATACTGCCAAGATAAATCAAGGTCAATCCAGCTCAATCAAGGTCAATAAGAATTACGATTGGTTTGGATAGACCCGATAGAATTAAGCCTGGGCTGTATCTAGTTTGAATTAAAAGACCTTAGAATTGATTTGGATTTTTTAAAACCAGCCGGCCCATTGACACCTTAGGTGAACCTAATTTACTTTCACCCAAAAAAAACACGTGGCAAACATTTATTTTTCATTTTTCATTTTTTATTTTTTATTTTTTATTTTTGTATTAAGTAGTGGCAAACATTTTTTAACTCCATAACGACTCCACAGAACCAGAGTCAATCCTCACCGCTACTTTAGAAAAGACGAATTATTATCTCACCAATATGGTAACCGACAACGACAAGAGACCATAGCCCCCACTTTTTTCCGTGATTCTTTAAAAACCTAGGGACAATTACGTAATTCCAGCTCCACCCAAAACGTCTATAAAGTCCCCCAACTTTCCTTCACTTCCACTCCTCTTCCATCTCTTCTTTGTTCCGAAAGGAAAATAAAAACAGATCATAGGCAAGACATGACATCACAGATGATCGAAAAGCACAGAGAGAACGCGGTGATCTACCATGGCGAAGCCCTCTGCAAGGAAAAATCGATTGAGATATTATCGGAGATAGAGCTTCCCAAAGGTCTTCTCCCACTGAAAGACATGGAAGAAGTGGGCTACAACAGAGAATCTGGTTTCGTGTGGCTGAAGCAAAAGAAAGCTTTGGAACATGTCTTCCGCAAAGTGGGTAAGAAGGTCTCTTACGCAACAGAGATCACAGTTTTTGTTGAACCCAGGAGATTAAAGAAGATAAGTGGAGTGAAGACCAAGGAACTCTTTCTCTGGGTTTCTTTGTCTGATATCTATATCGATGATCCTTCTTCTGGGAAGATCACTTTCATGACTCCAGCTGGACTGTCAAAGTCGCTTCCGGTTTCTGCGTTTGAGCTTGAAGAAGAAGGAAAATAAAATTAGAATCAAAGTTTCAATCAAGTAATCGAAATACTCTTTCCTTTATCTGGGAAAGCCAGGTGAAATAAAATTCTTGGGTTTGTCTTTTTTAATGAGAATTTGTGATTCCATACCTCTACAAATCTGAATTATGAATGGATTTTCAGTTTTCTCTGTTTGTCTCTTCGAGGACCATTCCTTTATCCACAACGCGTAACGCTACCCTGCTGACGCAGGCGTACGAAACATATTAGGGGTAATGTGGTCTTTTACGTTTGTATGTGTATAATTGTAGAGATACATAAGGGGGTGTTTGATTCGGTAAATCCTCACGATGACATTCTTTAGAATGATAATTCTTAATTTTTGGAGTTTTTTGGTTCCACTAAAATAATCCTCATAAGTGATGGTCATATTTCTCATGAATAACCAATATACAAAGAATGTCTCTCAAATATGAGTTTATGTCAACACTAAAACTTAGATTTGAGCAATCATCTTAACAAGTTTATCCTCCTATCAAACACAATGAATCATCAGATATGAGAAGCATAAGACCAGACAAATGGATCAGCAAATCCATGTATGGTTCGCCATGCAGTTATGAGAAGCATACATATAGAGAACAGAGAACAGAGAACAGGGAACCTTGTTCTCCATGGAAACAAAATTGTTATTGCAAAATATCATGGCTTTTTTCCCAGTATTTTTATCACCAAAAAAAAAAAAAAAAAAAAAAAAAAAGAAAAAAAGAAGCCTATATTATTAGAGAACCTTATAGCGTTTCTATCCATGGAGTTCTTTCTGAGCCCTGATATAATCAATTTCTTCCTTAAGTTTCATCTCTAGGATCAGTAACTCTTCCCTTTCACTCTTCATGGCCTCTAATTTTTCTTGCGCTTCCTAGACTTGTTTCCTTTTGTTTTCCAATTAATCAATAGACTTTTGAAGGTCTAACCTCATATTATTGATCTCTTATCTTTCTTTCTCTAGACTTATCTTCTCCAATTCTACCTTTTTTCGGCTTTGTTAACACTTTTTTTCTTTCTCCTCAAGTAATTTCGACCTCTATGCTAAATCCTACTCTCTTTCTATTAATGCTCTTGAGTGAACTTCAAGGTCATCCTCCTTCTCCTGGATTAGTTCCTCCTTCTTATTAAGATCAACCTCCCTCAACTCATAAGCCTGTTTCTTGGTTTCAATACCTTAATATCATATTGAACTAGTTTTTTTTTTTTTTTTTTTTTTTTTTTTTTTTTTTTACGATTTTCTGGTTTTGCATACATGCTTCTATCATATGAATACATTACTGGTTTTCTGAAGTGCTTGTTTAATTCTAAATTGTAGATTTACGAAAACAAATGGATAGTGATGATGAATACGATGAGTATTATCAAAGGCGCAAGAAAGTAATAATATTTGCGGCTACTGCAATTGTTATAGCAGTGGAACAGTATAAGAAATTGTTTCCATGTAAACAACCTTATCGTAATAAGCCTCGACGTGGCTTCATTGAGACACAATGAATCATTGGACATACTAACAAGACATGCCGAAACATGATAAGAATGAGTTGAAAGACGTTCTTTAACCTATGTCAAGTGATGAGTGCCAAGGGTTTTCTGTATGATACAATTAACATTCAAGTGGAGAAACAAGTGGCTATTTTTTTGTACGCAATCGGTCACAATGTTAAGAATCGCATCCTCTTACATATGTTTAGGCATTTAGGTGAAACTATCAGTCGGTATTTCAACGGTATTTTGAGAGCAGTTCTCAAAATGTACCCGATATTGTTGAAGCCTCCGAGTACCATAACACATGAGCGAATATCAGGTAACCATAAGAGTTTTTATCTTTACTTTAAGGATTGCATTGGAGCCATAGATGGATCGCATATCCCTGCATGGGTACCAATTGCTCAACATCGAACATTTCTCGATAGGAAGGGTCGATAGGAAGGGAAATATATCGCAAAATATTTTAGCAATTTGTGATTTTGATATGAAGTTCACAGATATACTTTCTGGTTGGGAAGGATCAACATCTGATTCACAAATATTAGATGATGCTATTCATAGAGAAGGTGAGGCGAAGCTACCAGTTCCTAGAGGTAAATTCTATCTTGTAGATGCAGGGTTTGCAAACCAGAAGAGGTTCTTAAGACCCTACCGTAACGTTCGATACCACTTAAAAGAGTGGAGAAATTCGAATGTTTCACCTGTCGACAAGAAAGAATTGTTCAACTTGTGTTATTCAAGATTACGTAACATAATTGAACGGGCTTTTGGACTGTTGAAGTCAAGATTCAAGATTTTGAAAACCCAACCAGAGTATCCTTTCAAGACTCAGGCTAAGATTGTACAAGCTTGTGTTATGATACACAATCATATCCTTACCCAAAATAGTGTTCAAGAAGAAGAGGAATGGCTTGAACAGGAAAATGCAATTACAAGTGAGGATACTAATGAAGAAGCAGAAGACAGTGATGAAGGTTCTGATGTTGATGATGAAGATAACTTTGATGGATCAATTCCAAGAGGAGATGGCTGATCATATGTGGAATGATTGGATTGCAGGAGATGATTCAGATGAAGAAATGCATGATTCTTAGTCTATTTCTTCTTGTGATTCTTCATATGAATCACAAGAAGATATAGACTGAATCCATTTATCTTTTGTCCTAACTACTTGAACTAGAATTGGTTTCGTTTTAAGATTTCGTAATTTGAACTACATGAACAAGTTTTGTGTGTCTTGGTTTGTAATAACTTTTTCATATCATGGTTTACTATTAATATGTGATCTTTGGAATATTATGCTTTTTTTGGATGGTTACAATTATTTCCTTTTTTTTCTTTTTTTTTTTCCCTATGGGCTGAATATTTGATATCATAATTCATTGTAGCAAAGATGGATGCAGTTGAGGGTTCTAACTCAAAAATTGCTACATGATTTTTTGAGATATCTCACTACTATTTGAAGCGTCTTCTGCACCAACAAGAAAGTGAGAAGAATGGAGATAATGGGTTGAAAAAAGAACAATTTCAATTAGGGGTAATGTGGTCTTTTACGTTTGTCTGTGTATAATCATAGAGATACATAATTTTTTTTTTTTTTTTTTAGTAAGGAGATACATAAGTGGATAGCGTTCTTTTCTTCACTCTAAAAAATTTTTTTAGGTAAGATTTTACTCTTTAATTAGAGGATAGGTAATGAGCTAGAAGATGGTAAAGTTGCGAGAGGGGCTTTGGTGCTTTTACTCCTTTGCCACTCAAGTATTAGGGGAAAGGATTAGAAGGCAATCAGTAGAATAAAAATGCTATTTTGTTAAAGAAAAAAAATAAAAAGGAATTTCCCTAATTTAGGGGTTAGAGATAGGAGTGTCAAACAGGGATTCAGACCCTTTCTTGAGCAATGATCACCCAGGTCTACCCATAGCTATTTGGGCAATCGTCATGTACTGTGTCCAAGAGGTGATCCAACAATTGAGCATCTACTGACCAGAACAGAGGCCCTTAGAAAGAGGTGCCGAGAGTCGTTGGATCACCGCTTGGACACGTGGTAATTGCTCAAGTAGCTATGGGCAAGATCTGAGCGATCACCGCTCAAGAGAGGAGCTGGATCCATCAAACAGTATATGGATCAATTTCTGTTCTAGTTTATCGATTTTGTGTGAGAACGAGTGAAGCCCAAACATGAACCAATGAGGATTCATTGATTTTCGATTTGACTTTGGTTCAGGTTTGGTTTTGTATCAATTTACTATTTGTTTAGGTTAAATTTATTATATAAATATATTCAAAAGTATGAAAAAAATATGTTTTTCCTATGCATTAGGTTGGTAGTTTCTTTTTGGGTTATGTCAGTTTTGATATGATTTTTTAATTTGACCTCATCTAACCTCGATATGAAACATGATTCAATAATCTCATATCGATTTTGATTCGATTCTGTTTGGCTGGCTAGGTTTTGAAACCCTTTTGTTCCCAATATGGGGGCCATCATTGGAGACGTGGAGTAGTAGGATAGGATGTTAAAATAAATACCGTGGAATGATTCTTTGAACGTGAAATGTTTTACCTCGGAAAAATAAATACATTCTTTATTCAATTTTTCAAAGAGAGAAAATGGTTACCCCTAAATTTTTTATGTGAAAAGGCAACTTACGTATGTTGCGTTGAAGATAAAGAAACTATGTTAGAACGAAAAAATAAGATAGAAACTACAGAAGTTTCTGGACTGCATTTACATTCATTCATTATTCATACTTGCCGTTCTATCAATGGTAAGGCAATTTCCATTATTAAATAGTTGTGACCATCATCCTTTTGTTATTTGGGATTCCTTTTTTGTCCTTTCTAATCTAATCTTTCTGAAGAATCCCATCATCAATATGTAACATAGATATCTAGATGGATAAATATGTATCATGATCATGACTATTAACAAAAATGTATGTCGATTCATATCAATGAATTTAGCCCTAGATATTACTTTGTATTGTCATTTGTTTAGGGAAAAGTTTTCCTTCACCCATAGAGAACGAAGAATGGATGAAGTGACCTCCTAATTAGACACTTGAGACATCATACTTTATTCTCACCTCTTATTGACGAAATTGAAACTAAACACTTCTTTATTTATATGAATTATTTCACATGAGAAGGAGAGAGACAAATTAGGATAAACTGTAGAAGCTACGTTACCCCCCAGAAAAAACCCCGCCCACTTTCCATTTAATGAAAAGAAAAAACTAAAACAATACTAATAAAATCACATCAACAACAACTCAGACTACATCAATTAACCATAAAGGTAATCTATCAAACCGAAGGAAATCCTCCCCCATTCTAGAAGAAAAAGAAGCAATCACATCAATAGGTTGAATAATAGAAGGTATCCTAGACAAAAGCAAATTACACACCCAAGTGTGTATATATATATTCCAATGTAAAAATGGCATCCTTAAAACTAGAGAGGTCACCAATAATTTCCTTATTAACATCCTAGGCAATATATAGGGCACAAACATCCTCTGCAGTGAGTGCACTGAACATCAGATGGTTGAGAGGACCTCGGGATACGTGCCTAGATGCTCTCAGCCATCCGATGCTCACTGCTCACTGCAGCGAATAATTACTCGTATATAGGAACCATCAAATTTGGGACTCGCAAAGAAATGGCAAGTACCACTCCAGCCTTCACTTTGATTGCCTTAAGCCTCTTTAGGTGATAAGAATATATTGATTTTTAAATCATCTTGAAAACAAAATTATTCCAAAATATATGATTCGTCTTTTTTCTTGCTTTTGTCTTGCACAAGGCTTGAGTTTGCAAACCCTTTGTAATTTCTCATGAAAAGGCAAACTAGTGCCATTACTTTTAGTCCTACGTTGTCCATGAAGGAAAAATAATAGTGCTTCATCTATAGGAGTGAGAATTATATGGCTAGGTACGGGTTGTCTTTCAAATATGATGTCTAGGACATTTTGCGTCCCATCCTAATTGGCTTAGCACAGCAATTTAAACCGTAAATGCACAGATAGGAATCAAACCTAGGACCGCATGCCTATCCACACAATCCACAATTCACCCTAACCATCTAGGCAACCCTAGGATGGATTCATCTTATTTCCCTTCATTTCTATTATTGCAGTTTTCTAGTTTTCAAAAAGAATTTATTATTATTATTATTATTATTATTATTATTATTAAATTTTTTTCAAATCGAAGTTTGGAAATGTCCCAAAGAGGCCCAATAAGTTAATGCACGACTAATGGAAGGACCATGGAAGGAGGACAACTCTATGGTACGTAGTTGTCTTTCAAATATGAATTAACTTGATGTCCATTTAAAGGCATAATAGATCTATTATTGCTTCAAAACTTTGTTGGCTCATTATTGTTATGTAACATCAAAGTATCTGTACTTAGTTTTTGCCCTCTTTCTTCCCTTTGAATAAGATAATTGCACCTGTTAATCAAACTGAGTCGAACTTAGAATTGACCCAGTTCGTCCGTAGGTCGACTACATGTAGGATTAGGAACCTTAAATGGCCAAATCTCTATAATAAGAGGTTTTCCCACAACAAAGCAAGTTTTTGACCTAATCTCAAAAGTTTAATCTCTCTCTCCCTATTCTCTTATGCCTATCCTATTTGAGATTGTGTGTCACTAAGGATCTCCATTATATTATCCTTGGACTAAGAGGGTGGAACTTTTCCTATAGAGATTGTCACAAACCATTAATTGTCACGATTCGTGTAGAGATGACGCTTACGACAATTAGATCTATTCCACTGCGAGGAAAGCTACATCGAGGTAATGCTAGATACTCCTTTACTTTCCGCTTTATAGCACAAACGTAGAGGCTAATGAGAACATGCACAGAGGCATCAACATGAATAAGATTTTTTATTTCAGGAGTGGTGGTGTGGTAGCTTCATGGATCATTTTGTTTTGTGATTTCTATTATTTCTTTATATCATGTATGCTCATCCTTATATTGCTATGGTGTCATCCATGAACGGCACGTTGCGACGACGCCTAGAAGTGGTGATAAGTAGACAAGGCAAGTGAGAGTAAAAAATCTAACCCAAAAGCATAGCATTAGCCTAGCATCCTCGAATATTCGATCATTAACGGACAAGAGTCTAAAGTTGGTAGATGATATGAGGAGAAGAATGATAATATCGCTTGTATTTAAGAGACTTGAAAGAATGGTAACAAAACTTAGGTGTTGGACGGCTTTAACTTTGATAATTGAGAGATCAAAGTATTAGAAGTGGAGTATTTTTTTTTTTTTTTTTTTTTCAGTAAAGAATATCATTAATAAAAAATGGATGGTACAGAGATGAAATAAATCTATTGAACTAAGAATCCACCTTCGACATGGCCATTAATAGATTTTAGCTCAATCACAAAGCTACATAAACCGAAATCTAGGTCTTCTCTGAAAATCCCAACTTACATCAGATAAAACAATGTAGGAGGTCTTGACCATGAGACTGAAGCCTTAGTTCCAACACCATGTTTTGCAGGCTTATCAGCAGCGACATTGACTTCCCTGTAACAGTGAGAGATTGCCCAATTGATTTCGTTTAGATACTTCTTGAAGAATAACCATTGCTACTCAAAACGCCATGGAATTATTTGATTCCTAATGCAACTAACCACTGCATTGGAATCACTTTCAATCCAGAGATTTTCAATACCATAGTTCTAGCATGATGCAGACCATGAAAGAAAGCAACGAATTCTACCATGATATTAGTCCCAATATCTTCATAATATGAGAAGCAAAGGAAAGGATTGTCTTTATCATCTCGAAGAATTCCTCTTGCTCCAGAAGACCCCGGATTCCCAAAGGCACATCCATAGATATTTAGCTTGTAGTAAGAAGGAAAAGTCCAAATTAATTCCTGAATTTTTTGAGTAGCCATCTTGTGATGGAAACCTGAAATTGAAGATATCTACATAGGCAAAAGGCAGGAGAAATCCTGTAGATCTCTCAAAACTACTCGAACCACACAAGAGGGAGGATGGTTCATATCATCAAAATTCCTTCTATTTCTTTCATTCCAAATATGCATGGGGATGATAACACAAAGAGGCAGCCACGGTCTTTTACAGGGGACGATTGCAGCTTTTCTTTTCCACCAACAAAATAAATCTTCCACAGAAGGAAAACTAGACCATCCTTGGTAAAAAAAAAAAAAAAATTGAAGAAATCTATATAGGCAAAAGGCAGGAGAAATCCTGTAGATCTTTCAAAACTACTCGAACCACACAAGAGGGAGGATGGTTCATATCATCAAAATTCCTTCTATTTCTTTCATTCCAAATATGCATGGGGATGATAACACAAAGAGGCAGCCACGGTCTTTTACAGGGGACGATTGCAGCTTTTCTTTTCCACCAACAAAATAAATCTTCCACAGAAGGAAAACTAGACCATCCTTAAAAA
>NC_056566.1:18970006-18991210 GCF_013358625.1 Macadamia integrifolia
AAAAAAAAAAAAAAAAAAACTAATAAGCATAGTCTACACCTTGATGGAAGGGGAACAGAGTGTCTTCTTATTTTATCATCTGTTGGAAGGCTTTCATGCATTAAGCTCCATCCAAATAGAGATTGACGAGGAGTGAATCCTTCCAACCAGATCTTCCTAGTCCAATTCTTTTCAGAACATTTATTCCTTAAACATTCCAAGCCAAGGTAACTGAGAATTTGCAAGATTCAGTTAGTGACCAAATCATCTTGTCTAATGCAACAATGGAGGGGATAGGGAAAGATAAAATGTGATTGCAAATTAATTATATCTCATTATACATCACCTCAGGCAGCGCCCGTTCCCCTTCTTCAAAAAAGTCAGCAACTGATAATGTCGCAGAGCACGTAGGCAACAATGCACTAGGAAGATCTTCAAAATTTTCTCTTTGGCCTAATCATCGAACATACCAGAATATTGTACTTGTTCCGTCTCCAACAATCCATTGAGAATTATTGGAAACAAAATCCCACACTTTTTTGTAAACCAGTCATGATTAAGGATGAAGTAATATGATGCTTTAAGGAGCCATCAACTGTAACAAACCTTCCATGCAAGAAACGAGCCAAAGGAGAATTTTCAGTTTTTACATACCAGAAAAATTTATCTAGTAGAGCTAAATTAATATCCTTAAAGAGACGAATGCCCAGGCCGCCCTTCAATTTCGGCTTGCAAACAGACTCCCATTTCACCACTATAACTTTAGAAGTATTCGAGTCACCATTCCATATGAAATTTCTTACCCATCTCTCCATGGTTGCAATAGAAGAAGCTGGCCATTAATAGACTGAAAAATTATGAATCAATAGGCTACTCATAACCGTCTTAACTAATTCCACCCTTCTTGCCAGAGAAAGTAGTTCACCCTTCCAACTCGCAAACTTAACCTTAAATTTTTCCATCATCGGTAGAATTCTATCCTTATTGAGCACGGCCTTTAAAAAACTTCACCCCAAGATAGCGAGTAGGAAAATGACACTCAAAAATGTTTAAAACATCTTTAATCATGTGTTTCCTTTCCGTTGAAATGGATCCTAGAAAAAAAAAATTCTAGATTTATTTGCTGCCCAGAAGAGGCTTGATAATCTTCTAAAAACCTTTTAAGTTTCTTTATTCCCATTATCCCTGCATTCATAAAAATCGTAAGATCATCAGCATATAGCAAGTGAGAAGGAGTGAGAAGGAGGGATTTGCTTCTGTGAAACAATGAGTTATCTTCCACTGAATGGCTTGAAAATAAGGACTTAAGAAGAGCCTATCCTGAAGAATATACCATGGAATAGATTTTCTATTCACTGCCATTATGACAGCTATAGAATCCGATTCAATCCATAAATGCTGAATTCCCAGCTCTTTTGCCATCATTAAACCTTTAACTACGCTCTGAAATTCTGCTTCATAATTTGTTCTTACTCCTAGAAAGATCCCAAAAGAAGCTATCACCTTAGCATTTGAGTCACGGATAAGACCACCTGCTCCCGCTCTCCTAAGGTTACCCAAAGAACATCCATCCACATTAAGGTTGAGCCATGAGGGAGGAGGCGCACCAAAATATCTCCAAGGTATGAGACTTTTTTAGAGAAAAGATTGATACACCCAATGTTCTAGCGCAGATTAGATCCGCCATAGAAGACATTATACTCTTACAAGATGGGATTTGCTCTCTGATAGTTGCTATAATCTGCCGTAGGACAAGATCTATCTTCATTGACTTCCCTTCATACTTCCTAGCATCACGCTGCATCCAAAGAAAGAAGGGCACAAGGATGAGACCATCCAACCAAACCTCTTTGACAGGACTTGATTACTCTTAGCTTTCCACCACAATACTAAGTCAGAGACCAAAGGCTAAGATACCCAGGAAACATTAAAGCAAGAAGCGAAAATACTTCATATTAAATTAGAATAACTATAGTCCAAGAAGAGGTGTTGTTGAAATTCCAAAGAACTATGGCAAAGCTCACATCGAGATACCAGATAGATACCTTTTGCTTGGATATCCTTCTCTGTAGCTAGTTTTCCATGCATCAATTTCCACCCAAACAAGGACTGCCTAAGAAGAAGAGCCTTGTTCCAAACCAAGGAAAATCATTAGACTTTAGGATTTCTTCGCCTAAGCTCCTCCCAAGCTGATTTTATCGAGAAATCTCAAGACAAAGAAGGGCTCCAGAAACACTTATCCACCACCTGGAATAAAGGGATGTTCACTTTCTCCACTCTCGCAAAAATATTTCTTAGGGAAAAAAGAATTTACCTGCGGCAAATTCCATGAGAAATCTTGAATACAATCCTTGACCAATCGCTCCCTTGGGCATAGAGATTCATCACAGCTCAAGAGTTCCTCAATAGAGCAACTCTCCAACCACCTATCCTTCCAAAACTGAATTTTATCTCCCCTACCAAAATGACTGAAGTGTGAGTCCTTTGTGTGATGATCAATTGCGATAGGCCTTCCCACAGCCTTTGCCATTGATAGAAGAATTTTCTCATCCCAGTATTCCTGTGGTAGATTTGGGAATCTTATCCAAGTTTGGTGATGGTTGATAGCCTTATTCTCCACTTTGAAATCTGGTCTCCATCGTTGAAATCGGATTAGCTGACCACTGATTCTTATGGGACTTCGCTTCTAAACTTTCATCATATCATTCTTAGATTGAAGACGAAAAAGAACAAACCCTTTACCAAAAGAACAACAACGTCCTTCATCGCCTAAGAAGCCTACACTTGAGGTGTAAGGTCATCCATGGACAGCAGCCTAAAAGTAACTCACCCAAGGAGCGCAAATTTGTGCTTTTCATACTGCCGAACATAAGCCTGCTGTGGGATCTTAATACTGGTCATATTCCCCACTTAACAGGTGAAGGAAGATTCTCGACCGTAGGGAGAGTGTGAAGTCCAACAGCAGTCGCATAAGAATGATTGCCTGGTGGAATAGGGGACGTCCCAACAAAAACTTCCTCTCTGTGGATCAAGGTTCCTACGTGGATTCTCTAACCGAGTAGAACCAAGTAGCAATTGCGCCTCTTCCAGAAGAGATACCATCTTCTCCCCAAACCATTGCTCTAGCCCACCGCTACTCACCTCTCTGTTCTCCATCCAGCCGCCTCTTCCAGAAGGCTCTCTCCGTAATCGAAGTGGAGTGGACATAATAGTAGACAAAGATCTAAAGAATGATGTAGTGAATGTTAAAAAACTGGGATGTAGAATTATATCCATTAAATTGGTATTGGAGAAAGAGATTGTCAATATAATTAGTGCTTTTGCATCATCTCAAGTATGATTGGATGATAGTAGTAAGCTCCAATTTTGGGAATATATAGATAATTTAGTACAAAGGCTTTGGTTAAGGTGAATCAATTATTATAGGAAGTGACCTGAAAAATCATGTTAGGAGTGATGATAGAGGTTATGAAGGTGTTCATGAAAGTTACAAAGTTGGTGAGGAATGAGGAGGTGACCTTAATCTCAAACTTTGCGGTAGCCTAGATCTATCAAATGTGAACATTTTCGTTGAAAAGAGAGAGGAGCATCTAGTTACCTACTAAAGTGGATATCAAACCAACGAAATAGATTTTTTTTCCTAATTAATTAGAAGGGCCAACAAATTATTGTGCAAGGACTGTAAGAGTACCTGGGGAGAGCTTAATACTCAACATAAATTGATGGCCTTGAATATGTGCCTCTAACACAATAACGTAGAACAAGAGAACCTATTTGCAACAAGAAAAAATATTGGAGATTGAAAGGAGATTCTCTTGATACATTCACTGATAAAACTGTCAAACATGGGAAGTGAAGCTTTGAGGGACACACAAATATGATGTGGAACAAGATGACGACATGTATTAAGAATGTTGCCAAAAAAAAATCTAGGGAAATAAAGGGTATTCGTCAAACTCCTAGGGAGACTAGAATGTTTTCATTCGATCCAACAACTACAATAATAAAGAATAAGACGAGATCAACTCACCAATAAAGAAAATAAACAAGAAGGAAAACTATAAAACAAAAGAACTAAGAGAAGGTACTGGAATTTGGCGCCTACATAAATGGCTAGGTAACCATGTATCGTAAATATAACCTTTTTTCCTAAAATTAAATATTGATGCGAAAAAACTTCAAAATAAAACATTTTTGTCGAAATATTAGACAAATGAAATATTTATTATAATAAATTTAAAATAAAAAAAAGCCAATATATTATGGGGAATTTACTATCACTCCCATACACTTGACCTATATTTACTAAAACTTCCCTACCTTTTACTTTTTTACTAATACTTCTTTGCTTTTTTATTTTTACATCTCTTTCTCACCTGCTCTTTTTAAATACCCAGATTACCTTTCCTTTTCACTTGTAACCCATCACACTTTTGAAATTGATTGGTTCAAAACATGGTTTGAACCAAACCACTAACAATTTTTGTCTCATCCAATCATCAAGGATATTGTAAATTCAAAAAAGAATAATTTTGTATCTGATCTATATCTATATTGGTATCATATGTTCCAATAGGGCACCACACGTTTTTTAATTTTTTTTAATCCTCAGATTGGCTGAGACCGATACCAATCTAATACCGATAAAAAAATTGACTACTAAATTTGTGATGATGGATGAGATAAAAAAATAATAATAATAATAATAAATAAACAACATCCCTGATGATTAGATGAGATGAAATAAAAAAATATATAATAATAAATAAATAATATCTTTAAGGACATATCAGCTATGTCAATATCCTTGATGATTGGATGAGACAAAAATTGTTAGTGATTTGGTTCAAACCATGTTTTGAACCAATCAATTTGAAAAGTGTAATAGGTTACAAGTGAAAAGGAAGGGTAATTTGAGTATTTAAAAAGAGCAGTTGAGAAAGAGATGTAAAAATCAAAAAGCAAGGGAGAATTAATAAAAAAGTAAAAGGTAAAGGAGTTTTAGTAAATATAGGCGTGTAGGGTAGTGATAGTCAATTAATTTTGCAAAATTTTCACATGTAAATTTTACAAAGAAATAAGTGGAGCCTAGGAATTCAGGAGCCACACGGTCAATCAATAATCGGGAACCTAACCATCATTTTATCCAATTTTACATGCTTCCGAAGGAAAAGTTCCAGTGTGAAATGTTTCCATGAGTGGCATCCCTCATCAGACTCTATTTTGCTGAGATTAGAGAAACTAAGGGTGTTTATTGGTTCAGTTTCAACTAAAACAATTCAATTTCAGTTTGGTTCATATTGTAATGTGTATAAATCAAAACTAAACTAAAAACCTATTCGATTCCAATTGTTTAAAAAAAAAATTTACTATTTAATTTCAGTTATTGAATTTATTTTCTTGTTTTGGTCAAAAGAGAGATTTCAAGAAATGAGAGATCTATTCACTCTATCAATAATTGAGCCAGATGTTTGATTTGACAGCATAAGCAATAAGAAATCCAAAATGAAATATATTTCCAATGCCATAGGATATGATCGATTAGCTGATGTTTCAAAACTTTTTTATCCATCTTATTTTCTTAATTAAATTTTTAATAAAGAAATAAGGATCATTTTTATAATATGATAAAAAAATATTATTCTACATACCACACCTTCTGATCAATCAAGAAAAAATATTAGTGAATGTAAATCATTCATCTTATAACTTGTCACTTTTGGAAAACCCTCTCAACAACTAAGAGACTCATTCGAGGAACAGTACGGACTAATTGAAATAGTGAGCTCATTACTTCAATTGAGATACTCAAGAATCATTTTCTGTAAAAACTCATCAATTCTAAAACTGATATCCCAACTGTCTGAAATTTCAACTCACATTAAGGAAGGAAGAACTAAAGAGATGGTAGAGTGGAAGAGGGTCACTATCAAATCAAGAAATTTTCACTACTTTAGGATGCAATGGTTTTGATTTGGTCCAACCCTAATGGTTTTGGTTTGGTCCAATCAAGGTTTGGTTCGGCTTCTATTAAATTTAATAATTTACAATATATTCGATTTCTATTTGATTTATTGGTTTGAAACCAACATATTTTGCTCATAACACAATAACAAGAGAATCAGATGGACAAAGTTTATAGGTGTGTGGATCCCATGTGGACTGATACTCATTTCTTATGTCTTGCCTCCATTACTAAAGCATTGTACCTTTCTTATGTTCATTTTGTATGAACCACCCCTTTCTTCTTATTCTCTTTCTTCTGTTCTTTTTGTGTGAACCACCTTTCATTTTTGGGAAAAGGCTGGGTATGCTAGCAGTATCCCCAAGTCTTTGTCTATCTCTTCCCTCTTCTCTTTTCCTTGAAAAAGTCCTCTATGTCCTCTCTTCTTAACCCTCCCAATCTCCCATTGATTGAGCCGCTATCTATAAGAAAGCCGATAGCATAACTAACCTCCTCCGTTTCTTTTTACTCTCTCTTTCCTTCTACAAGAAACACCACATCTTTTCTTCGAATACGATTAAATCTACTCCATTCCATTTTCAACATCTGGTCATCTTTGTACATTCTCCCTTAAATTTCCATCATATATACCATAGCCAACCAAAACTTCAAGAAAAAAAAGGAAATTAGAAGAAGAACCGCTTGTCTTTCCAAGTTTTAGGAGGTATCAATTGCTTCTCCATTTCAATTTCATTAATTAGTTCTTTGTTCCATTGGTTCAGTTTCATTCTTCTTTCTTTTTTTCCCCTCTGCTTTCTTTCTTGGTGCCCATCTCTCCGGTTTCAAAGTTCTTCTCTAAATCTCCTCTCACTAGAATTTGAATTAGGATCAATTATCCTCTTCAATGTGAAATCTTGATATTAGTGGGCGTTCAGCCTATAGCATAATGGTTAAGTTGCACTATTGCAACATGTTGGTCATTGGTTAGAAACTTGGAAACAGTCTCTCTTGGCAAGTAGGGGGCAAGGTTGCTGCGTACATTTGCCCCTCGCAAACCCTAAAGTAGCGGGAGCCTTCTGCACTAGATTGTTCTTTTTAATGTCAAATCTTGATCTTCTGTTTCATTCCAATGTTTATAAACTCTATTAATCAATACAATTTTTTTTTTCCACATGCAGTTGCTGAAGTTGTATCTTTGAAGATGGCAGTCAATCGTGGGAAAGCGGAGGAGAAGGATTTGATGAGGGAACAAAAGGTGCACCGCATGGTCAATAAGAAGTTTAAAAATCACAAGGATGTTATTGGTGAGATAGTAGCCATAGAGTGTGAAAGCCTTGGCATCAATCCTGATTCCATTTTTGGAAATGAAGAAGAGAAGGAAGAATGGATTAAAAGCAAAAAAAATCGACTGCTTGAGATCAAGACTAACAAGGGAACCCAAAATGAAAATGCTAAAAAACAAGATGGAGGACAGAAGATAACAAGAGACACCGGCAACAATGCCTGAAGCTTCTGAATGCAATTAGTTACAAAAGGCTTGGGGTGTCAAACGGTCGGTTTGACTCGATTTCGATTAGGCTGAATCGATTTTGGTCTAGGAATGAGGGAGACAAAAACTAAACCGTTGAGGAACACTTTGGTTTTGGTACGGTATTATTTTGATTCATTTTGGTTTTTTTAATATCAGTTTTAATATTGATTTAGATTGGTTTGTTTTCGGGCTTGAACCATAGTGAAATCTTACATTCATAACCTGTAGTGAAGAAATATTAGACGATAACACTTTAAATCATCTTTCCCAAATCAAACAAGTAAATAAATAAGAATAGGAAATTGATTTGATATGTTCATGTTATAAATTGTAAGGGAACAACAACTACTATTGAAATCAATGGATAAATGGAGTTTGTAACAAAATCATTGTTATCATTAAGGGAAATAACTACTATTGAAACCAATGAGTAATTAAAATTGAAATCACAAAATGAACCCTACTATCAAATCATTCATTTAACTATTTAACTAATTTTGTATGGTGAACAAGGATACCAATGGAAGCATTTTTACAATTTACAAATCAGCTTCCCATTCTTAACATTTTTCATTGATTTGAAACAATTCCTCTTACAACAAAACATATTCTTACTATATTTTAAAATTTAAAAAAAAAAAAAAAAATCAATTCAATTCAATTCATCTATTCATAACCTCATAATCAATTTTTTTTTATCGGTTTCATTCGGTTTGATTTTAATTTTGTTATAAGGATCGATTTGGTTCAATCTGGGTTTTTTTGATTGGTTTTATTGGTTCGGGCTTGGTTTTGACACCCCTAGTATAGCCAATTAGTTAGTATAGAGTCATGGCGTGGTGTGGATGATAGGAACAAGAAAAACACTGGATGTTTACAATTTGATTACGCAAAATTGCTTAACAGGTCTACAATTGATTGCTATTCAGGTGTGGAATTGAATTTAATGTTCTGAAATTTAATAGAGCATGTCTGGAACTACATGAGTTGGTCTAATTTTTGCAAGATCCAGGATTGAAATTGCAATAACATATTTGTGCTTAGTAATCCATATCTAAAAACGCAAGAACGAGTATGAACTAGCATTATCCAGTTCTTGAAGTGGAATAACAGGTTTGCAATTACACGAACTGGTTTGCAAACCTCTTAAAATTATCTCAACAGATCTGAACCAGGTATTTAGTAATCGGTATTGTATACGGTATGGGCTTGGTCGATACCAATCCGGATCGGCCTGTATCAGTCCAGATGGATGAATTTACCCCGAATTTTCAATAAAACCCGATTTTTTTAATATATTTTAATATATTTTTACCATGTTACAATACCGGTAGATCAGTATCATGTCGATCAGGAATCAGTATCTGCTTCTCCTGATACCAATACATTTTGGCGAATCCGATACCTAATCCATTCCTATAACCATGGTCTGAACAGGTCACATATTACTACAACAACAACAACAATAACCATAACTTTATCCCAACTGAATGGAGTCGGCTACATGGATCCAATATGGAAAATAGAAAGTAAAGAAGCATAAAAGATAGGTTAAAAAGAAGAAACTTGGGGATATTGGAAGAAGGGACAGCCGTATAGAAAGATGCATCATGGAAACATCCCCCATAAGAGGTCGGCAACACGAATCCTTGTCCTCCACGAAACTCTATCCAAAGTCATACTAGAGTCGAGCCCTACTCTTTGCATATCCTTTCGGATCACTTCGTTAATAGTCATCTTTGGCCTGCCCCTACTTTTTCTAGCTCCTTCCAAATGAATCTGGTCACTCTTCCTTACTGGGGCCTCTATAGGTCTCTGTTAGACATGGCCATATCACCTTAACCGACTCTCATGAAATCTGTCTTGGATTGGTGCAACCCCCAACTCATGTCTAATACACTCATTCTTTACTTTATCTCTCCTGGTCTTGCCGTACAGACTTCTCTATTATGATTAGCGATAGATGGGCTCAACATGGTGTAATCTCTCGGTTGAAATAGAGCCAAGTGTATCCATGATTCTGGTCACCCCTAGCCAATTATTGTATATCCTTTGGTTACTTGATAATCCTCTTCTTTGGATGGGGAAGAAAATTGTTGGAAGTGAATTTTAGCTCTGCTTGCCAAGCTTGAGATCGGGCTGGTCTGAGAATTGATAGGCACCGTTGAGATGGATTGTTTATAAGTATTTAAGTGTGAAATTTATGAACTACTTTCAATGTTTCAACTGATAAGGAAATGTGGTCCCTTATAATGTTTTCATGCAAATTTTCAGTTAAGAATGCAACTTCTTTTCCTCCTCTCTTTCAAGCACTCAAAAGGTACAGGTAAAGAATAACAATCACTCTTCTCATCACCAAAAAATTATATATGCATTCTCCACTAGAGGGACAAAAGGTTCACCGTCAACTGTGGACCAAAATATCTTCTATTTCTGAAAGCATGATATGCACAATACACAGTAATATGTAATGATGTGAATGTTACCTCACGAGAGAAGCTCATCTCTGTAGTTCTTTTGGGTAGACTCAGGGTCTGCAGAACAGACTCATCTTGTCAATTTCAAAGGTATTATGAGCAGTCTCATGATTTGCTCATTGCTCAGCTTCAAATGCATCAGATTCGTGAAAGTTATATATATCTCAGGAAAAATGGCAGTGAATTCAAGGAGGTATTCTATTTCTCAATAGAATCTGAATCATTTTCAATCCAAATAATGTGACATTCCGGGCACCAAGAAGACTGGAACTCTGAAACATTGCCTTAATTTCCTGCAGATCCTCCTCCGAGCATTGCTCCACAACAAGAACACAAACACCACCAGGTCGAACTGTCCTTTCCATCTCAGTAACAAAACGAGAAGGAAACAATGCCTCAGCAAGGTGTGCACTAAAGGCTACATCGAAGACACCATCAAAAAAGGGGAGATTATGGGGATCAGCTCTACTCACCAGTGGAGGAGAATCAACAAGTTCAACCCCAGTGATATCAATCACACCCATTTCTGATAATGCCATGACTTCATGGCCAGCCCCAGATGAGACGCAGAGGACCCGTGAGTGGTTGGTGAGCAAACCCAGATGGCGAATTCCATGGAAAAGCTCAGTGAAGGAATCGACTTTCTTCCGCCAGTCCCTGGTGGACCACAGGCGTTTGTTTTTCTTCTCAATGGAGACAAATTCACGGTGGGTGGCTTCACAGGAGGACTTCGGGAACCTAATCTGTGGGGCTATCGGTTCATCTGTTATGCATGTCTCTGGGGTTTGAGCAAAGAGGAGAATGAGAGTGACAGTGGCGACAGTGACAGCTGCACAGGAAAGTCGATTCAACAGAGACTGTATGTGTTGGTCCATGCGAGGGCAAGGAGAAATGCCTTGGTTCGCTGATACAAAGTAAAACAAGAAATTGCTCAGTGAACCTTCCAACCTGGAGATAAGATACAAAGTGAAGCGGAGAAAAACATTTAAAAAAAAAAAAAAGCTGACATTCTTTCTTTGGTAGGCTAACAAGATCCACAATAATCAGCATTCACAAACCATTAGTTAATCTTGTCCTGGATATGACTGCTTAACCAGAAAAAACAAATGCACTAGAAAAAATAGGAAGAAAAAAGAAAAGAAATCTCATCTCTAACCAAACTGGCATCATAAAGTAGAAATGATGTCTAGCCAAAGTGTACTACACTGCCCTCCCGCCCAGGACGGCGGAAAAAAAGTGGGACTGAACTTCTAAAAGGACTAGGTATTGTGAATGTCAATATTTCAGGACATAAGCAGAATTCTCCTAAGTTTTGAAGAAACAAATGGCTAGCATCTAGTACCACCACCGTGTAATTAATTAAGCAAAAATGGGGCTCTAGTGACTTGAAGGAGTGATTAACATATGGTTAATATTATAATATGGTAGTGGTTAATCAATAATATTTACATCACATTGATTGTAAGTTGCCTGAAAAAACTGGATGCATTGACATCAACAGCTGCCCCCCTGGAAGGAATAATGCCCACCTCTTTACTCATTTAGAGTTCCTAATTAAAATCTTCTTCAGCTAAACGTCAGTAATAATGACTCTTGGGTGGGACTTGAGGGTAGTTTGGACACTTCACACAATGGGGGTCGGGGAGTAATAACACCATCTGGCTCAGTGGATTACTCCAGACCAAAAAGGTTCCTTTCTGGTCTGCTGACCAGAATCTCCATATCTGGTCAGTGGATTACGCCAGACCAAAAAGATTCCTTTCTGGTCTGCTGACCAGAAACTCTATGTGTATATATATATATGGGCGTGGTTCTGTCCTCCCAAAGCACTGCCGGCTAAGAACTGCTCTCTTACGGCTCCAGTAAAGAAAGACAACTCTTGCCTGAGCAGTTTACAATCTAACAATTATGCCTCCCCTGACAGAAAAAGAGTCCACCAGAGGAGCAGTCTACATTGACAAAGTGGATGGCTGGTTCATAGAGCCAACCGGGGACAGGCTTTTGTGAAAGCACTATTGGGCGGTGGTTCTTCTGCAGATCATATATATATATATATATATATATATATATATGGAAAGTTTTCTCAAACGATAAGTTCAAGAAGCTTTCCCTGAATGGGCCAAATTTTGACGACTGCTAGACCAATAGGTCCCCTGCTCACATGTCAAGTTTCAGTTGCAAAGGAGTTTTCGAAGTGGAAAGCTAGAGTTTTCAAAAATCCCAGATTATAGGAGGGTGCACAATAGTGGTGGGAGTACCATAACCATGCACGGACATACTTGGGATGAATGTCAACACTTACGTGGGACATATTGGTAATACAAGAAATTAAATCTCGAATCATTGAACTTCCTGTCAACACAAAGTTATGGAGGGCTTAGGTTTAGGAAATATATCAATAACAGTAAAGCAGATTATTTAATTTGTTGGAATAATATAAATGAAACTTCATCTATGTGGCTCAAATTTTTTAAAGCAAGATGCTTCAAATAACATGGAAGAGGAATATCATTCACTCTCTGAAGAAACTTGTCAAATCCCTCTTATGTTGGAGAATTGTTGAAGGTCTGGATGTTTAACATTTGAACTGATCTACGGATTCCAACACAAAACGATTGTCATCCCTGAGCAAGACTGATTTGGAAAAGCCAGGTGAATTATTTAAGGAAGACTGAACTGGAAACTAGGAAATTTTTAACCCACCTTTTTCCATTGGGTTGGTCAATGAAATCTCAGCTATGCACGTCTTAGATACACCCTTTGAAGACTACTTTAAGGTCTGATTAACTGTCAACTAAAACTGGATACCAACATATTACTAATATTCACCCCCTCCATTCTGAATTTCCTAGAAAGTGCATAAACACACACTACCAACTTCGGGAAAAAAATGCCACTAGGTCTGACCACCTTCACATCTTTTATATCTGCTTGCCAGTGCATCCACTTGCAGTACTTTTGAGTAACCTGCCTGGAAGCTTTGGGGTTATTTATTGACATTTATTTTTGTGTATATGCATGGACTCGTGATCTATTATTTATTTACCTTGCAATATTCTTTCTTTATTTATGTTTCATTAGCTTCTCTTTCCTTTACCTATTATCCATAGTAGTCGTATCATTATATCTGGTTGTTGCAGGATTGATTGTTTTTTGGATTCCATCTGCCTCTTCCTTTTATTGTTTGTATATGATATTTATTAGATCTGGTTTGTTGTTTGGTAAACAATTACACTGCCTTTTGGTGTGTATGTCTTGTGCCATGCTTGTATTCGTTGAAAAATCAGCAGCATATTGTGTTAGGTGCCCCCCTCCTTTTTTTTCTTGTCACTTTTCCTTTTATCCCTATTCTTTTTATACTTGCTTTTTATCCATTATTATATTGGTGTGTCAGGTAGGCAGCTGGCACCCTATTATTACTCATCCAATCACCCTTTGCATGGATCGTCGTATTTTCTAATTTCCTTCATTCTCTTTATTCTTGTTGTTGTTCTTGTCTCTGTCCTCTTTTCCTTTTGCTAGGGCATCCCACATAAACGCAACGCGGCACCATCAAACTCCACAACATGTACAAAGGCGGGTTAAGAATGTGGCACAAGGGCAGAGGATTAGATTTGCCTCCTGGAACATTGGTTTGTTGATGGGTTAGAGTATGGAGCTAATAGATGTTACGAGGAGAAGAAGGATTAACATTGCATGCATTCAAAAGACCAAATGGAAAGGTAACAAGCTAAGAGGTTGAATGATTTCAAATCTAGTATTCGGGCGATCAAAGTGGTAGAGGTGGAATTGGCATTGTAGTGGATAAAGACCTAAAGAACGATGTCGTGGATGTTAAAAGGGTTGGAAATAGGATTCTATCCATAAAGCTTGTTCTAGATAAAGAGGTGGTCAACATAATTAGCGCGTATGCAAAACCCCAAACAAGTTTGGATGAAAGTAGCAAGTTACAATTTTGGGAGCAAATGGATGACTTAATGCATGGTTTTGGTCCAAATGAAAAGATTATCATGGGAGGGGACTTGAGTGGTCATGTTGGTAAAGATAGGAGAGGGGACTTGAATGGTCATGTTGATACAGATAGGAGAGGCAATGAAGAGGTTCATGGAGGTTTCAGAGTTGGGGAGAGGAATAAGGAAGGGACCTCAGTTTTAGACTTTGTGACGGCCTATGACCTACCTATTGTGAACACCTTCTTCGCTAAGAGAAAAGAACATTTGATCACTTACAAAAGTGTGCAACATTCCAGCCAAATCGACTTCTTCCTTACTCGAAGGTTTGACAGATTGCTATAAGGATTGCAAAGCTATAGCTGGAGAGAGCTAGCTAAAGAGGTTTTAAGGGTGTCAAAGGGTACTCAGCTATCCCCTAGAGAGACTTGGTGGTGGGATGAGGAAGTGCAAGCAGCCTTTAAGCTCAAGAAAGACAGTTTTAAGAGTTGACAAAGGACTAAGGAGGCCGAAGATCAAAAGAGATATAAGGCTGCCAGAAATGAGGCCAAAAAAAAATGTGGGGAAAGCACGGGTAAAAAAATATGAGGACTTTTACAACAATTTAAACACTAAGGAAGGGGAAAAAGATATTTACAAGATAGCTAAAATTATAGGAAGAGCAAAGATTTTGATAACGTTCGATGCATTAAGGGTGATGATGGTAGAGTACTTTGAAAAGTATGACGACATTAACAGGAGATGGGTTGAGTACTTTTGCGCCTTACTAAATGGAGACAACACATGGAGGAATAATGATTATACATCATAACAGCATGCATCAGAGATATGTTCGTAAGATAGGACTAACTGAGGTTAATGACATCCTGAAAGATGAAAGTAGGTAAGACACTAGGCCCAGTTGAGTTACCAATCGAAGTGTGGAAGACTTTGGGAGTGTGTGGGGTTGCCTGGCTAACCAGGTTGTTTAACAAGATTATGAACATGAGAAAGATGCCTGATGAATGGAAAAGTATTGTAGTTCCAATCTACAAAAATAGAGGCGATATACAAAGCTACAATAACTATAAAGGGATAAAACTTATGAGTCATACTATAAAATTATGGAAGGTCATCGAAGTCTATATAAGAAGAGAATCTAGGGTATCGAGAAACCAATTTGGTTTTATGCCTAAGAGATCCACGACAGAAGCTATATACCTTCTACAGAAGCTCATGGAAAAATCTGGAACCAACAAGAAGGATCTCCATATGGTCTTCATCGACTTAGAGAAGGCCTATGAACAGTCCCCAAAGAGCTAATCTGACGTACATTGGAGAAGAAAAGGGATGTCTAGTATGTATGTGGACATAACTAAAGACAAGTCTGAGGGCATGTTAACTCGTATGAGTTTTGTGGGAGGTCATAGTAGTGAGTTCCCAATTACCATTGGGTTACATCAAGGATCCACTTTAAGTCCCTATCTATTTACGCTAATCATGGATGATTTAAACAAAAACATTCAAGGAGAGTTTCATGGTGTATGCTTTTTGCTGATGATACCGTTTTAGTGGATGAAACAATGGTAGGGATTAATGATAAGTTTGAGGTATGGAGATCTACCTTGGAATCAAGAGGTCTTAAGAGAAGAAGAACGATGATAGAGTATATTAAGTGTAACTTTAGTAACTCAAGGACTGAAACTGATGTGTGGGGTAACTTTGAGGAGAGAGAGTCCGCAAGGTAACTGTTTTAGATATTTGGGGTCAAATTTTAAAAAGGATGGCGAGATAAATGATGAAGCCTTTCACAAAATTAAAGCAAGATGGATGAAGTGGAGAAGTGCATCTAGAGTGTTGTGAGAATGTTAGGCAGTCAAGAAAAGTAACACATATAAGTTGGGTGTTGCAGAGATGATGCGAATCCGAATTCCAAAGACTAAAATCGGATCGCTTAGGGCCCACTTGGACACTCAATAAACAATAGCAATAACCAATGGTAGGATTATAAATAAATGGAACTTGAAAAGGGAGTGGCAGACTTGTAAATATCCAGATTATTAATGAGTTGTTTGGGAGATAAGATTTGAAGGGGATTAATGAATATTTGATGGGGTAAACTAGGAAGCAAAATAAGAATAGGGGATATGAGAGAATTAAAGCAAAAATAAGGGTAATATAGGAAATCAAGATAAGAGGGAATAAACACCATAAACTCACGATTAGTTCATCTTCTTCCTAGGACCAAAACAGGGGTGGAAAGGTGGAAAGGTGGGACAGCTTCAGGTCAAGAGAAGTTCCTCAGCAGCCTCAGTTTGCTCTGAAACTTCCAGCAAGTATTCCCAGGTAGGTGCTCTAACAAACCATCAAGACAAGAACTTGGAATGACAGGCTGGAAGGCTGCGAGAAGAGCCTGAATTAGACCCTGGCGGTAGGGTTTCAACTCTGTTGCAGGTTTGATTCCTCACAGCTGTGAAAGACTTGGGAGTTGTTATTATAGGGCTTGAGTTGCTTCCAAGGCAGCAACCTTCGACCCTAATCTCGGGAGTCAATCGGTAATGGACAAAGGTGTAACAAGCTTCTTTCGGCGATTAGTATTACTGTCCAGCAGAGATGGGAAGAGAACCAGCAGCTGTGAATGGGGACAGAAGAAGAAGAAAAGAGAAGATGAACAGTAGGAGAAGAAGAACAAAGGGAAAAGATAAGAAAGTCAGGGAAGGGGAAGAAGAAAACAGTTCAGAAAAGAGAGAAAGGGAAACCACCCATGACAGCCATCGTTTCCAACCAAAACATAAATTCTCAAATTCATTCAAATATGTTCGTTACTAGAGTATTACATGGCTTATAAAAGAAACTCAAGCATCAAAATGGTAACTAATTTAAAATGGAAACTAATCTAAAATTAGAAGCTAAATAATACCAAAAGAAATTGTTTCTAAAACCGAAAGGAAATCAAATCAAAACTAAACTTTCTCTAGATCCATCGCCCAACTGCATCAAGAGATGTAGATGTTGAGATGGATGTGCGGAAAAACTATGAGAGACAGAGTGAGAAATGACAGGGTAAGAGCTGAGTTGGGTGTGGCCCTGATTCAAGACCAGCTTTGAGAATATCGTTTATGGTGGTATGGCCATCAAAGGAAGCCTTTGAATGCTCCAGTACGAAGGAGTGATCAGATCCAGTGGGATGGTTTAAAACAGCTAGGGCAAACCTAAAAATGACCATTGATGAGTTGGTAAGGAAAGACATGCAGAAGCTAGGCCTTGACCCTAGTATGACATCAAACAAAACTGTGAGGAGGGCAAAGATCCATGTTGTCGACTACATTTAGGTGGGATGGCCCGGAGGTGTTGCATTAACGCTGTTTCATTTCTTTTCTTTTACTTTTCCCCCTCTTCTTTCTGTTATCTTCTTCTTTTTTTTTACTAATCCATGTAGCCGACCCCATTCAGTTGGGAAAAGGTTTAGTTGTTGTTGTTGTAGTTGTTGTCTGACCAATTGAATCATGTTTGTAACTCTTCTGCTGAGACGTCAAGGAATGTTTTTCTCTTTCTCCCTTTACCAAAAGGATTGGGTTGCTGGACAACTAGGATTAAGGACTGAACTCATTTCCTCAAGATTTATTTTCTACCTTGTATGATTAACTTTCTTATTAGGCTCAATAAATCTAATAATATGGAAATGGTTCTTGTCTTGACATCAACAGCTGTTCTATATGGAATACCAGAAATAGTGTTGTGTCCAATAAAGACATGATGAAGAATATGCTTTGACGAAATATATTAACAAACGGGTTAATGTGCCCTTTTCAAAATGAGTCAATAATCCCTTCCAGGTAATATATCAAAATGATTTTCGTGTATACATTCATAACACCATGGTGGAGCATCTGGGACAGGATAAGGAAACTAGCAGGAAATATGCCAAGGATGAGAGACTCAATCAAAAAAGCTTATTGAAGGCAATCTTGTGTAATACTTTATAATAATAATGATTGCATTCACCCAAAAAAATAATGATTGCAGCAGTTTGACCTAGAACAACCGGCAGTATATACTAGAAGAATAAGGAAAAGGAGGAGGAAGCAAGAGAGGGGAGAATAGCGAATAGTGTAACTGCCGATTGGAGAGAATAGCTAGTGACTCCAATTGGCAGAAGTAGCTTGCATTTATAATGACAAACCTATGTTAGTTACAAGTATATCCTTGCACTAATGTAACTATTTATGTGAACAAACAAAAGTAAATAAAACCTATTCTACAAGTACAAAATACCCCAACTACACTGCAAAATTATTAACAATGATAATATCTTGGATACATGATTGTGGTTCAGCAGAACAGAAGCTCAAGCACTCTATGCAGGAGCAGGAGCAGGAAAAGACCTAAGAGCAAGAAGAATCACCACAGAAACAGACTCACAGCAGTTAGCGAATGGGATCAGTGAACCACAGTCAAGTGGCCTTGGACAATATTTACCAATACATTTGATATTGTTCCTCTGCTTAAGTCTTTTGATTTGTTTTCAATTTGTAAGGTTACAAGTACTCAGAATTATTATGCTCATTTGATTGGTAGGCATGTACGTGACCAGCAGGTGAATGGTAGACTAGGGAGTGTAGAATTTCTGGACCTCTTAGATAAACTATCAAGTACATTTTAAATCAGCAAGTCTATTATCATTAAAAAAAAAATGATTATTTGAAGATTCAAAGAATACCAAGATATTTTATTTTGGCCAACTGATTTTGGTGAGTCAAAAAAAAAAAAAAAAATCCAGAATAGTTGAAAAGAAGTTCTGACTAAAACTGAAGGTCAAAAGAGTAAATCTTTATCAGTCACAGGTAAGGAAGTTTAATGAAATCAGTGCCCTTGCCTAACCTTTTTATGCTACGTCTGTATAGAATGTCTAAGGGATAATGTAACTCAACCAACTCTGCCCTAGGTTAAAGGCATCCACTGGATCAGATGGAGTAATAATGCAGTGCTAACCTCAAACCAATGTACAACAGTGGGAGATCAGCTTGCAACAGGATCTCCATTGCAAGAAACCAGGTAACTTGATGAACTGAAACTGACATACAACTATGATCAGGAATTACCACCAGTACTCCTAACCTTTGAATCACCACGAAGGATTTTTTGAAATCACCATCAGGAACCTACTGAATCACCACAACAGAGAGCATCCTGAATCAGCAGAGATGAAAGAACCAAAGGTTGAAGGCAAACTTTTCTTAATCAAATCCTCGCAGTAAAAACATAGCGGGCCACTAAATTTATAGGCTAATCAAACCCTCAACTTTCTATTGTTAACAACTCAGAAACTATATACTTTCCTAAATTCCTAGACCTGAGAACCAAGGAATCAGAAAATACAAACTTTCTAGAGCTGTTAAGAGTTTCTAAAACCATGCTCGCCAGTTCTTTAACAAAATAGATACAATCCAATTAGTAACTCAATATGGACCCAATCTAAACTAAATCTTCCAGAAAACTGAAAATATAAATTAGAATCTAACATTCAATTCTGAGTAGGACTCAAATCCTTCATACTTGGGCTCATATAGTTGGCCCTTAACAATAAATAAATAAAAAAAAAAAAAACCAAAAAATACTTCGCCAATGGTCCATATAATCCATTTGGGGCTTAAGACTGAGTCTAATCAATATTGAATCATTCTAAAATGTGGCTTATTCTTTCTCTTCTTTTTTCTAGTGGAATTCTTCAATCTTCATCAAGACATCAACTCTCCCCTGCTAAAAAAAAAAAAGAAACTCGAATGTGAGTTTTATAGTGAAGCCGAAATCAAAACTGCATGATCATTCCCTTCAACCTGAAGTGTAATTTGGCAACCATTGATACCGTACTTTCAAAGTAATGGTTCTGCAATCCCTCAATTAGCTCTAATACCAATTAATGCAATGCTAACCTTGAACCGGCATATGCCAATAGGAGATTATCTCGTGACAGCTGACAGGATCACCAATATAGAGATAGGTCCAAATTAAAAGAATCCAAATAACTTGATGAACTGAGACTGATATACAACTGTGAAAAAAAAAATAAAGGAGAACATGATCAGGAATCACCACCTAATCTGCAGATCTAGAATCACCATTAGCACCCCAACCTTGGAATCACCACCAAGGGTTTTGATGTAGATGCACATTATGAAAGGAAATATGAGAGGAAGAAGGGTCCAACCTTAGTCCACCTGAGTGGCTAGGGTCCAGCCAAGAAGCCAGCTGAACCCCTACTTGGTCCACCTGAGTGGCAAAGTACAAATAAGGGCCAATTGGGCCCATCGGCTAGGGGAATAGTTAGTAGTTGTTTTTAATTAATTAGTGGGCCATTGGGCCCATCGAGTCGAGTAAGTGATATGTCGAGTCCAAATTGTCTTAGGACTCTATTTGTTTTCCACATAGGTTTATTATTCCTAGTCCAATTTTGAATTCCTAGTTGTAGTAGGAGTGTCTAGTCCTATTGGGAAACTAGCTCCTAGTTGAAGTAGGAGTGTCTAGTTCTATTGGGAAACTAGCTACTAGTAGTAGTTTGATTGCTATTCTTCCCTCTATAAATAGAGGAGCATATGTACTCATAATTTGATATTTGAATAAAGAATAATTGCAATCAATTGCTTAGAACAGCTGGGATAGCTGTGGGTGAGAAGCCCGGGCTGAGTTTCTTCTTGTTTAAAGCTTATATCCTTTTACATTCTTCCCATTGTTTCTTCTTGTCTAAAGCTTTCTATTTTATCCTAAAGTTACTGCTGTTGAAGTATACGACTGTTGTGAGTATTCAAAAGTTCAGATCTGTCCAAGTTACAAACCAGAATTGATTCTCTCCTGAAGCCTGCGATTGTTTCTCCTAGGTCAGAAAATCAAGGAAGCTTGTGACTTCACAACCAGCCATCAGAATCCTCTCAACTTAGAGGGTTTTGTATCCTCCCTAGGGACTATCTACTCCCACGAGTGCAACTCAATCGGACTCCTGCAGACCTGGCCACACCTCTCTGTCTCTCCAGCTCTATAGCAGGTCTTTCTCTCTCCTATCGAGTTGGTTTTCGGCTGGTTTTGCTCCTGCATTGGTATTGTATCCTTAGGGGTTTATTTGATGGTCTTATTTCTTTATTTCCTGCTCCTATTTGTATTGTTTGGGGTTATAAACTGCTGGGGTAGTTTCTTGTAATCTACTCCTGCATTAGGTTTGCTGAAATCACCATCAGAATCCTATTGAATCACCACAGAACTAAGGGCTGAAGCCAAACTTTTCATTAATCAAATCATTGCATTATATAATAAATCAGGCCACTAATTTATTATTAGCTCCCCCTCCCCTCC
>NC_056566.1:18992487-19029305 GCF_013358625.1 Macadamia integrifolia
TGGGGGTGGGGGTGGGGGGGCGGGGTGAGGTGAGGTGTTTGGGGGGGACGGGTGTGGGGAACCTGTATCAAGCACATGAAAGTATAATTTCAGGATAGACCATAGTATGTAACGGCAAAAAAGGGTACAGATACGTACAGCTATAAAATGGACTAGATGGCAATAACACTCTTAAAAAATCCGGCACAAAAGTGTGTATGGAAATGATGCTGTACGTGTTTAATAAAGTTTTTCTATAAAATCCGGGCATATATTCACTATGCATCAGATATGTGCACCACCTGATAAACAAAAAAATAATTTAACAAAAAGAAGCCTCACAACTGAAATAAACACAATAGAATAGCTGAATACTTAATCCCCTATTACATCCCATAAGATTAAAATTTGACACATCGAAGTATCAATGAGACAATGAAATAATCTCATCAAACATAAAAAGTAACACATGATGGGTTATAGAACAATGAAAATCCCACAGAATAATATCTATATATAATTAAAAAAAAAAAAAAAAAAAAATGTATATATGGGGTGGAGTAAGTTAAAAAGAGTCTTATAGAGAAACTATGCGTAGTCGAGATGAGGATGTTCAGATAGATGTGTGGGAAAACTAGGAAGGATAAAGTAAGGAATGAACATATTAGAGCTAATTTGGGAGTTTCCCCGATCAACAACAAACCCCGAAAAAGTCGTTTGAGGTGGTATGACCATGTTCAAAGGAGGCTTGAGGATGCCCCAGTAAGGAAAAGTGATCGGATTCAAATTGAAGGAGCCAAAAGCGCTAGAGGTAGGTCTAAAATGACCATAGAAGAAACAGTGAGAAATGACATGCATAATCTCGGTCTTGCCCCAAGTATGAGTTAGAATACAAGGATGGGAGAAGAACAATGAGATGAGAGTTGGAAAAGAAGAAGAGGAAGAAGGAGAGAAGATGGAATGGTGGAATCGTGTGTAGAGAGTAAAATCTCTCTAACACAAATATATTAATTCACTAATATATTACAAGTAATTACACACACCTCCCTAGAGGTAAAAAATTAAAATATAACATGACTAGTTCCCAAACTACCCTTACAGCAAACTAATATCTCTAACGGTATGACCTCGGATAGAGCCTATTGGAGGGCAATGATCCACATAGCCTACCCCATTTAGCTGAGATCTTCCTAACTTGTTGGGTTGTGCCTCTTTCCTCTCATTCTCATCTTCCTACCCTCATCTTTCTTTCCCATCTCTCTTCTTTCCATCTCTTCCTTCCCCCCTTTTTCCTTTTGGACTTTGTCTACTTTGTTTTGTATCCATGTAGCCGACCCCATTAAGTTGGGATATAGGCTGAGTTTGTAGTTGTTATCGATGATTAGGGAGAGATGCATAAGGATTAAGTATACAGAATTACAAATATATGCTTTTTCAGAAGCAGCAGCCAAAATTTTAGAGGATTGGTAAAAGAGAGGGTCATTTTGTAAAAGGGGAGATGTATAAGGATACAGAATTACAAATTTATGATATTTCAAAACAAGCACCAAAAATTTTATAAGGAAAAAAAAAAACAAAAACAAGCAGCAGCAGCCAAATAGATTTAATATTTCAGCACCAGCTGAGTAAATTGCCATTGAATGTCCTTTTTGTTGTTCCTCATAACAACCTAAAGACGAAAAAATTTCAATGGCAATATAGCACTACATGAAGCAGCCAGCATTGGTACTTTTAGAGATGGCTGATTTAATGATTCAGAAGGAGGAGAGCCTTGTCCGCCATGACGGCAATTCCATGGGAGAGATGCACCTATTGGGCAGAAGATTGTGGACAGAAGGCAATGTTAAGGGTCCCAGCCATGAAAACTAGCAGGGATGATGACCCTCGGATTGAGAAGAAATATTGATATTGGCTCTACATTTCTTCATGTGGCTGTAATGGGAGAGTTTTATGGTTTGTGTAATACTATTTCATCATTTGGTCTCTAGCTATTTCTTAATGGCAGAACAAACTCGCCGGATAAGAGGAAGGGTGACGTAGATGCACATTATGGAAGGAAATATGAGAAGAAGGGTCCAGCCTTAGTCCACCTGAGTGGCTAGGGTCCAACCAAGAAGCCAGCCGAACCCCTACTTGGTCCACCTGAGTGGCTAAGTACAAATAAGGGCTAATTGAGCCCATCGGCTAGGGGAATAATTAGTAGTTTTAATTAATTGGTGGGCCATTGGGCCCATCGAGTTGAGTAAGTGGTATGTCGAGTCCCAATTGTCTTAGGACTCTATTTGTTTTCCACATAGGTTTATTATTCCTAGTCCAATTTTGAATTCCTAGTTGTAGTAGGAGTGTCTAGTCCTACTAGGAAACTAGCACCTAGTTAAAGTAGGAGTGTCTAGTCCTATTGGGAAACTAGCTCCTAGTAGTAGTTTGATTGTTATTCTGCCCTTTATAAATAGAGGAGCCTATGTACTCATAATTTGATATTTGAATAAAGGAAATTGCAGTCATTATGTTAGAACAACTGGGATAGTTGTGGGTGAGAAGCCCTGGCCGAGACAGCCACTCCTCCCCCACATTCCCTTACCTCTCCTCTTATTTTCTGCAGTTAAAATTCTGTTTCTGTTCACTGATTACAGCAGCTATTAATCGTAGAGAATTCAGACCTGTCCTCGCAAGATCAATCATCAGGAACTGCCCATTCTTGAACCAATCGATCTCTTCTTTTGGCCAACTGTGAGGACTGATCTGCAAGGCTTTTTAAGGACTGGTTCAACTCTTCAAGAGGGCCACTCGATCTCTGTTGGGAAGCCATCAGCCGCTGTTCACTTCTGGTTTTTCTGCAGTTCTTGATTTTCTCTCTCCTAGGTCAGAAATCAAGAACCTTCATAACTCCATAACCAGCCGTCAGAGGCTCTTCATATTTGGGGGTTTTTGTACCCTTGGTGGGCCCTACAATCGATCAAATTTGCAGCTCAATTGGAGCCCTACAAGCCTAGCCGCACCTCTCTCTCTCTTCAGCTCTATAGCAGGTCTTTCTCTCTCCTATCGGGTTGGGTTTTGGGCTGGTTTTGCTCCTGTATGGGTATTGTATCCTTGGAGGTTTATTTGATGGTATTATTTCTTTGTTTCCTGCCCCTATTTGTATTGTTTGGGGTTATAAACTGCTGGGGTAGTTTCTTGTAATCTACTCCTGCATTAAAGGGACTTGCTGAGAAGAGACTCGAAGGAACGAACTCACCAAAAAAGAGGAAGAGACTTACCGAGAAGAGATTCGCTGACTGCCGCTGCAATCAAGGAATGGAGGGTCACCGCTGCTATCAACTGGGAATAGAGAGAAGGGGGCAATCAATACCCTTTGGAAATGGAGACAGCACTCGATTGGGAACCCCCAGGCAGCAGCAGCTGCTCTCGATTGGGAAAAGAGATGGAGAAGAAGGGGGGCAGAGGATAGGGTTCCAAAACCAGAAAACCGAAAAACTGAGAGGTTGTTCGGTCTAGATTTGGGGACTTTAGCATTTTTCAGTTTTTGCTCTGATTTTTTTTTCTTCTTAATTATAAAAGCAACGTTATTCCTGACATTTATATCATATGTGTTTAATATGTGGCTCTTTACAATACACCTTTTATGTTTACCAAAAATAAGAGTACACCATTTTCATATTAAAAAAGGGAATTTTACAATGCCACCCCCTAGAGAATGCCACTATTAACGAAACACCCCTTACATAACTGATAATTATGCTTGGACTCCTTATCGTCAGTCTGTGTTAAGTGAAGATTTGAACTGATGGTTTTACCCTTTTTTACTAAAACACATAAACCCAATCCCATTTTACACTAACCCCTCCCTCACCTACACCGTGGAAAACAGAGGACGTGAATCCCGTCTCCATCCCTGCGCAACCGCCGAGCGTGCTCCATCCTTGCGCGTGGTTTGTAGCCGGAAAAATTAAGAGAAGGGGCGAGACGTTTTTTCAAAGAGAGAAATTGGTGGTGGAAACTTCTGTTTGCTTGGATGCCCCTTGATCATTCATGTCGATTTCAGGTCGGATATAATCCAATGGCATTTAGTTTTGGGCACAACCCAAATTGTGATTGGTACCAGTCAACCGGTTCCTCATCCTGGCAGTGGTGATTATAATACTAGATGTTAACAACAACATTACAGGAGGAAATTGTGGGATGAGTTAATCACTGAAAACCTCTCTTGTAGCTTTTAGTAGCTACAATTACAATTTTTATTTGTAAACAAACCAGTAGTATTATGTAGGATGGCCTCTCGCTCATTGTCTTCCCATGCATCATCCTTTGTTCTTTCTTTACCTTTCTTCTTCATACTTGTGTCATCAGCTTTCACTGTTTTCGTGAGGCAAACACCATTGCAGATTACTTAGCGAACTCAGCTGCAAGACTTGATACTTCAGAGGCAGTGGTTGTTTGGCCGCCTTTGACGATTTTGGACCTTGAGTTGGATGCAAATATGTGTCCTCGCTATAGATTCATGTAATCTCTTTGGGTTGATTCTCTTGTTGGCTTTCCCCTTCTGATGGCAATGCCGAAGGTGGGGGTTAAGTCTTCAGATTATCTTCCTTTATTTTGAGTTTGTCTCTTTGTACTATATCTTTTATTCTTTTAATTCAATTTTTGGATCTCTTAGCGGAAAAAGAAGCTTTCACTCGGATAAGTTGAATATGAAAACTTGATATAACGCTTTGCTCCCTTCCGCTCCAACTGTGGGGAATTGAGCATTAGTTACCCCTTCTCCAAACCCCCCAAAAAGGAAGGTTCAGCATCATCAACTGTGTTAACTCAGCACCAGCTATCAATTCTACGGATGATCCATAGAGGTTGGAGGTTAAAAGCATAGACTACACCCAAAAGATGATTGTAATTCATCCCATACAATCGAACAGCTTCAATGACCTAAAGCCGATAAAGTGAGAGGTAGGCGGTTGCTTTTTTTTTCTTTATTGAATAGAGAGAGAGAGAGAGAGAGAGAGAGATAAACCCCTACTCTTCACGGTTTGCGGACGAAGATGATGGAGGGTATGTGACGGTGGGGTTAAGAAAAGGGTATATCAGGTACTTTAGATTTTATGAGGGTATTTTGGTATCTAAAAGAAAATAAACCAGTTGATGTTAGCACTTAAGGTATATTCCCTAACAGAGATTGACTATAAGGGGTCCAAGCATAATTGTCAGTTATGTAAGGGGATTTTTGTTAATAGTGGCATTCTCTAGAGTGTGGCATAGTAAATTATTAGTGAGAGGATTCCCTGTTCCCTGAAAGGCAAGTGCTCCCTATGCCAACGAGGGGGTCAATGGGAGCACGAGTAGAAACATAAGGGCAGGATTTCAAATTTCATGGGGGGTGGGGCAATCATTTTGCACTCCTCTGTGTCTGGTGGTAGGGGTAGGGGCACGTTGCCTTTCAGTCATTTTTCCATGGGATAGACCTAAGTTGCAAATTTTTTTCCTAATTAAAAACGATATTTAACAAAATCTTTGATTGGAAAAATTAAATTCCCACTAGAATAAGAAGTTACCAAATTTCTTGGTAGATCCTATTATTTTGATTTTTAATTTTATTTTATTTTGAAGGGGAGGGGGATATTATTTTAAGTTCTGTTAAACTAGACCTTTAGGTTCCGAAATTTGAGGGGATTAAATTTTTCTATAAGCTTCCATTTCCCCCTCAAATAAGGATTCTTCTCTCCATATTGGTAAGTTTCATTGTAACCGAATGGAATTAGTGTTAGAATGTATGTAATAGTAATTGTCTTATGTTAAGTTGTCCTTATATATATTTTCTTTTATTTCTCTTTCACCTCCCTCAGGGAGGAATATGCCCTAAAGTATTGGTTGAATCTAATATAGGTGAGATGAGGAAGGAACTCAATCACGTTTTGCTCCTTTCTATTACTCTCTTCTCTCCTTCTCCCTACCTCTCTTCTCTTCATCTTCTTCCTTTCTAACCCTAATATCCTAACTTCCAACTTGGTATCAGAGGTAAAGGGGTTCGAGAGTTGACCAACGTTCCTCCTACTCATTCTTAGAGTGTCTATTAGACCCCTTTTTTTGCTTTCTAGGGTTCAATAGAGGTTATATTATGTAAAGAGAATCAAAAAGAAGACTTGATGGTGTTCTATAAGCAAGTTGAAGGCTCTTGGAGAGTGATTGAAGGTCTACAAGGGCTGTTTGAAGCCCATATAGAGAGGAGAAGTCATTCCCAACTTTACCGCCAACCTGGGAATCGACCTCCTTTTCCTCTCTCCTCAAATTTCGGTTGGGCTGGTGGCTAAGCTGGATAGTCAGCCAAGGCTATCCTTGGACCCCTCTAAAACATTTTTGTCTATAATGGTAAGAACTATGTGATTTGGTTGCTTGTGATGGGTGTACTTGGCTCTATAATGTTTGTTTATGTTATTGGGATGAAGCCTCATGATTAGAAGTGAGTTTTATTGATGTTGTATCAAGATTTCATGCTCCATTAGCCTGCTGGATTTTTTTGGGGTCACGAGAAGCAAATTTTTTGGGGCTTGTGTTCCCCTTTGGTTTGGATCTCCATTCGGATTGTTTTTTAGGGGCATCCTTACATTATGTCTAATCTTATGGAACCTACGAAAGCTACATCGCGTGGGTTGAATAGCACCAACCCCAGTTCAATTGTCTTTGACAATCCTAACACTCAGATTTCTCTTGTGAAGTTGAATAGTAATAACTACTTGGATTGGTCACATTCTGTGAAACTATCCCTGCGGAGTAGAGGGAAGCTAGGGTATATTACTACGACTATCAAGGATCCCATTGTTGCAGACCCAGGGTATCAGAAATGGGAAACTGCAAACTCTACTGTTATGACTTTGCTACTTTTCTCCATGAAATCTGAGATATGAAGGAGATTTATAAGGAAGGAAACTGCTTATGATATTTAGGATAATGTCTCTAAGACCTATGATAGGCTGTGAAGGTCTACCAACTCCTTCAGCAGGCTCTCTCCATGAAGTAGGGGACCAAGTCCATTTCTAACTACTATAACACTATTATGGGACTCTAGGAGGAGTATGATCATTACCGAGATCTTCAGTTGACCAATTCCAATGATGAAGCCAAGGTCTATAAATCCCTTCAAAAAGAGTGTATTTTGATTCTTCTATGTGGGCTGAATTTAGACTACAAGCAAATCAAGATTCAGATTTTGGGTTGGTCATCTCTTCCATCTCTTCCATCCCTTCATGAGGTGTGTAGCTACCTCCTAAGCAAGGAGACAAGGAGGGTTGCCATAGAATCTACACCTTCACTTGAGCGCTCTGCCCTTTCTTCCACTATCCACAGAGAATGGCGTAGAGGCGGTTGAGGCCAAGGGCCATCCCATGGAGATGACAGAGATAGACGATAATGAGATCATTGTGGGAAACCTGGACACATTCGAGAGAGGTGTTGGGTCCTTCATGGTTGTCTTGGTACACATGGTGGATCTACTGGCACATGTGGTGGCCACAGAGGAGGGGCTATAGCCCATACCACTATGACAGAGACTGATACTAGAGGCCTCCCACAGGCAGATACCAACTCCTTCTATAGGGATGATATTGCAGTGCTTCGTCGATTCATATGTCAACTTGATAGCCCATCCACCTCACAGGTTGCCTCAGCTTCCGCTATGCATGTCACCACCTCTGCACCTTCCACAGCTCTGTCATGGGTCATTGACTCTGATACCACTGACCACATGACTGGTACATCCCATTACTATGACTCTTACTCCATTTGTTCTGGTAAGGATAAGAACAGGGTAGCTAATGGTACCCTCTCCTCTATCTCTAGTAAAGGCAGTATCCCCATTACCTCTTCCATTTCACTTGCTTCTGTCCTTCATGTTCCTAACCTTACCTTGAATCTATTGCCTGTGAGCACTTTAACTAAAACAGTGAACAGGATTATTAGCGGTGGACGTGAGGAGGCCAACCTATATCGCCTTGAGTCACAGACTCGTAGTTACATTTTTTACTACACCACAATCCTATGCATGTGGCCATAGTGATGCTAGTTCTGTAGACTCTATGATGCTTTGGCATCAGTGTTTGGGACATCCCTCTCTTGTTGTTATGAGGAAACAATTACCCCACTTGTCTACATCTTTTTCTTCTTGTCATTTATTTCATTGTGAACCAAATACTTTTGCTAAGCATTGTCGTTCATCTTATCCCTACAGTTGTTCCTTTCCACATTGTGCATACTGATGTTTGGGGACCTTGTCCCATTACCTCCTTCTTTGGCCATCTTTATTTTATTTCTTTTGTTGATGATTTTTCTCGTTGTACTTGGACCATTCTTATGAAACATAAGAATGATGTTTATGATGCCTTCAAAAACTTCTATAAAATGGTCCATACGCAGTTTGAAACCAGGATCAAAATAGTCCGGTCTAATAAAGGGGAGAGTACATGTATGGTGGTCTACAAGACTTTTCTTTACTGACAATGGCATTATCCATCAGTTTGCTTGTGTTGATACCCCCCAACAGAATAGGGTAGCTGAGAGGGAAAGTCGCCATTTATTAGAAGTCAGTAGAAGTCTTTTATTTAGTATGCATGTTCCTAAGACCTTTTGGTCTGAAGTTGTTCTTGCTATGGCTTTCCTCATCAATTGCATGCCTACAAAAACTCTTTGGTCTCAAAACCCAGTTGCACTCTTGTCTCCCCAGTATTATGCTTTCACTCTTCCTCCCAGGGTGTTTATTGTGTTTGTTATGTGCATGTTAACAAATCCCCCTACACCAAACTCGATCCCATGGCTCTCAAATGCCTCTTCCTTAGGTGAGATGATTTTTAGGAATTTCTAGATTTTATGGGCCCCACGACCAGCTAGATGAGATCAATTTGAAGGCTAATTAGCAACTGTTGGATCCTTGCTTCGCAAGGAATCGATTTGGTTATCTTATTTACTTATTTAAATTTATTTCTTTCATATTTTCTTATAATAGGCAACAGGCTAGTTTCCAATAAGAATGGGAGTGATGCAGATGTCTTGGCTTGCCTGGGCCGGACTGACCCACTATGGAGGCCTAAGCCAAGACACAACCAACCCAAACCGGTATTCTGGTCTGGCCAAGGTTGGTAGTTGATATTTAGGAAAGCAAATTAGTATATTTGATTTTCTTTGCTTCAGAAACAAATACGTAGGATTTCCTTTGCAATTAGTTAATTTCCATTTTAAATTAATTCCATCTTTACTTGCTTTCCAACTTTATGTGAGTACTTCTTCTTTAAATTGCTGTAACGATTATGGAGTTTCAGTTTTGAATAAAAGAATTGAATGATTGAATGATTGAGACGGTGGCTTCTATGATGCTTGCATATCCCTTCCCCCCACTTTGATCCTCTCTTCTTTTCTTCTCTTTCTTCAAATTTCCCTCTTCCTTCTTCTTCTTCTTTGTTTTCTCTGTTCTCTTTCTCTGTTTCTGGGCGATAGCTGTAGCCCCAAACAAGGGATTGATCTCTTTCACCTGTGACCTGCTGGAGCTGAGATTTTGTGCAAAGGTTGCTCATCCCTAAGAGATCCGAACCCCCAAACCCTGGTTCCAGAAATCCCTCTCATAAAAGGATAGAACTCCAGTTGCAGGTCTGAACAGAACCCCACCGTAGAGCTCAGTTTCAGACCTCTGGAACTTCTGGGTTGTTTTTTTTCTAAGGAGGCTATGTAATGGTTTTAGTAGGGATGTGAGTTGTGACCCTCCTTCCCAAATTTCAGATCGATCTGAGTTCTTACAAGAATTTTCTTCTTCCTTGAGTCTCACGGTCTCTGCCTGGTTCATGGTTCTGACACAAGGTTGAAGAAGAGTTGTGAGTTGCTTATTTTTCTGGCTTTTATTCTGATTTCCTATTATACCCTTCCATTTGTCATTAATTCTCCCATATCCCCTACTACTATTTAACTTCCTAAGTTACCCCCACCAAATAACTATTAATCCCCTTTAAGTCCCATCTTTCAAGTACTTCATTACTAATCCGGTTATCTACAATTCCGCCACCCTCTTTATTACTTCTGTTTATTTACAATACTGCCACTGCATTTTTGAATATTGAGGACTCTTATTTGGGTGGGCCATTAAGCGAACCAAGCAGGTTTTTTTTAAGAACCCTGGTTTTGCATTAGGGAGTTTTATTTTTATTTGGATTTGTAATAGGAAGGTTTTAGTTCAGTCAATTAGGATGTAATTGATGATCGATTCTACAAAATAAAGGACAAAGCTGATCTACAGCCCACGATTTGAACTGAAAAAAAAAAAAAAGATGTTATGCTGGTTTTGACTAGTGGCTGTGTGATGCAGTTTGGTGAGATGTCCATGGGTGAGTGATCCTAAACTGAGAGAATCAAACCTATCCCCTTCCCAATCCCTTATTCCCCCTTCTTTATATTTCCTATGTTCCTTTATTTCTTACAATTGGTTCCTGTGAGAGAGTTGTTCCTGAAATTCTGCTGCATATTCAACATCAATCGAAGGAAGACTACTGTTACTGAAAGTCCTAAGATGGAGTACTCCATCAGCTGCTTTGATCAGTTGCTGCCCAATTACTGACGATTAAATCAGAATTCAAAGAAGGATGTTCTATGGTAGCTTGTTAATCCGATTGGGTGTGAATGGGATTAAGTCCTTCGTGACCTAGCTCTACATTACCCTAAAAAAACATTGACCATTATACACTAACCCTACCATCTCCAATGTAGGGCTGCATCTTCTTGTGCATTAAATTCTAAGGTTCAGCATTTAAAGGAACACATCACAAGCTAGCTCAAGAATTTGTTTTAAAGGTCATCAAAACTTTTTTGGCTTTTTCTAGTGTGTGACAATACTTTTAAGGGGACATTATAAATTTATTTGTTTTATCTTTTGGTAGAAAACATCTTCCTACTATTTTTTTCTTTTTTTTTTGGGTAAAACATCTTCCAACTTAAACAAAAGAACAAAAGGAAAATCTTGAGTGACATTTTTTTTTTTAATTCTATAATCCCATCCCTGTTTTATTTCCTTAGAATTGTGAACTAGATAGTCATTCCATGGGACATATAAAATAGTCCGTGTAATGAGTGGCTCAGTGTGTGTTGTTCAAGTGTGGGCTGAGAATTGTATCAAATTATGTCACTTACCAATGTTATACTGTGTTGTAACCATAGTAAGTTTGGGTGCGTAAAAAATACAGATATGTACGGGCATTAAATGGACTAGATTGTAATAATAGTTTATAAAAATCTGGTGCAAAAAAGTGTGTATGGAATTAATATGGTACGTGTTTTATACGGTTTCCCTGAAAAAATCCAGGAGCAATATTCGGGCATATATACACAAAATGCAATAAGCATGTACATCACCTTCACCTATTAATTAAATAGAGTAATAGCATGTAGACAATGATTTTATCAGAAAAAAAGCCTCACAACTGAATATAATATCTGAATACTTATGCACTATATGATCAAGTATCAATGTAATTGTTCTCTTGTATCCACGCAATACAGAATTGATTAACCTATTTGTTTCAATCAAATGCCACAAATCAAAAACGGTATAAAATAATGCCTATACAAATAACACGTTTATAACTATAAACTTAGCTATAGAGAAGAAGCACATCATGTATTCCTGGTAATGGCAGCCCAATATGTTTTATGGATCCGAACTCAAACTGACATAGAAACCTTCCAAGTAATTCCATCAGATAGAAAGATACTCCAAAACAACCTCTACTTACAAAGAAACCAATCCACAAGATGGTAAATCAAGTAAGCCACTTTATTGAATAAAACAACTTCTCTGTTTTAGGTCACTAAAGAGTATCACTAAGCAACTTATCTGTTTTAGGTCACTAAAAGAGTCTTAACACTTTATTGTGTTCCTGATAGATAATGATAAATTCAGCCATTAGGCCTTTTAAGTCCCCTTGCAAATATGGGTAACTCATAGCTTAAAGAACAGCAATTTGATATGATATTGTAGAAAATGAATGACTTGAAACCTATCCAATTGGCTTCCTGTGGCTCCTCAAACAGGAAAACAAAACACTGAATTTTAAAAGCAGGTTCAAAGTAAAACAAATTATGATAGCCATGTCTCCATGGTCTCTATGCATTGTAAGAGCCCTTCACTTCAGAAGAAACAAAGCCCCAAAATTGCTGCGCTAGAAGGCGAATTGAGGTTCATGGAACAAAGAGGACAAATGCTGAGAAGGGGAAATGAAGGATACAACAATTTGACCTATGATCCCTCGATATGATTGCACCAGAAAAAAAAGGAGACAGCAACTCTAGGAAACAGCCGTTCTTGTTATCTCATCAATGGATCTTGAAATACTTGGAGGATTCATTGATCTATTGTTCTAAATTAAAACAAGTGGAATGGATCGCAATGATCAACAATGACATATTGGGCTTCCAATTGAGCAACCAAATAGAATAGACTTAAGATATCAGGGATTGGGAAGAGACTCACCTGTACCGGAGACGTTGAGAAGATGAAGGAGCCGTTGCAATGCTGTCGGAGTCGATTCCTCCTCGACTAGGGCCGCTGCAATCACAGTCGGAGACGGAGAAGAGGAAGGGACCGGCAGATCGAGAATCTGAGATGAGGTATAGGATTTGGACTGAAAAGGAAAGAAGGACGGACGAAGGAATCGGGAGTTCGGGGTTAGTAAAGAGTTTTCACTTGAAGGTGTAATGTGTTCGTTTTGTAACAGAGATCGTTCGGGGAAAAAATCGTCTGTGGAGACGATCTGTGGCGGAGACCAGCGGAAACGGCTTAGTCTGCTGACACGTGGTTAAAACCGATCCAACGGCGAACAATGAAAGAGAGGATTTGGGTCTCCCGGTTTATGGATTTCGAGTCAAAATCGTTGCTCCCTTTCAAACCCTCTCTCTGCCATCACCTGGCTTGCTTTGTTCTCCACTGTCAACGGCGTTAGGCGTCTCTCTCTCTCTCTTGGCAACTCTCAGGGATCTCGCATGGCGGCATCCTTAGATACCTCATCTCCAGCTTGCAACAAGGAAACATACCCTTCTACTAGACGAGATTTCATCTCTGAGTAAGTTAATTTGTTCGATTTGATGATTTGCAGAAGCTCTCTATGTCAATGGTATCTTCTCCTCTACTAAGCCCTTCCTCCGAGCAACACTAATGGAGTTCTCTACGCACCGGGGTTTATACCCTCCTGCAGAATCGAAAGCCAAATGGTCCGATTTGGTGTACTCGCCCTAACCTGAATCTCGTTCCTCAGGCACCCGATGTGAGAACTTCTGTTTTTGCTTTTCCATTCACTGCTCCCCCAATTTCTTTTTCTTTGAGGAAAAAAAAATTATGGGCTGTTCTGTTTGGGCTTCTGTAGGCTATTGGAGAGTCTGAACATGGTTTTCTTTCTCTTTGATATAGCCAAAATAACCCCTCGGTGGGGGCCATGACACGTGTCGCCTCTGAGACATGTGTCCACCGCCAGACGAAGGTTCCAAGAGACCACTCACACTCGAGCACGCGCAATCACCGAGGCACGCCCGCAGAATCACGCGGGATCACGTCGTCTGCATGAGGGGAATATTCCCCCCAGAAGGTTGGACGTATTCGAGTAGGACTCTAAGAAGGCCGAAGGGGGAAAAACCCTAAGGCCAAAGAGCTATATAAGAAGGCACGGAAGAAAGGGGAAGGTAAGCTTTGATACCCTCACCATTACTCTATTATTGAACTGTGCGGCCGACCCTGACTTGAGCGTCGGAGGACTAACCCCGGACCAAGTTCCGGGCCTCTGTCGCCTGTGTTTGTGTAGGTTGGACTAGCGGGGTTTTTGGCAGCAACAGATTGGCGCCACGGCGGGATACGACGGTAATGGTGGGGAGAACCTACAACCGAAGAAGGACGAGAGCGACGTCCAACATAGACATGGGGGAAGAACCTTCAGGGGAGCTTCCTCCCTCGGCCGAAACCGGACGAGAAAGGGGTCATGATGACCGGGAAGTGTCCGTCAGATACCAGCGGTCGGCCGGATATTCAGTACGGGAAGGCAGCGACCATCAGCCTCCCGCGGCTCAGGAGTACGTGACGAAGCAGCAGTTCGAAGACCTCCAGAACAAATATAACCGGATGGCCGAGACTATGAGGGAGGTTTCCAAAGCTGTCTCCCACAAGACCGGCGGAGCACTCCCAGATACCCACGTCCAGTTTGAGAGGGTTCGAGAAGAAGACCGAAGCAGTACGGGATCAACGAGGGCCGGCCGTGATCCTCGAAGCCGAGCAAGGGAGAGTCCCGCGCCCCGAAGTAGGACGCGACGCGCCGCAAGAGACCCGCATGGGGATCAGCACCAAGGGGACAAACAGAGGTCCGAGGACTCGGGATTAAAGAGGATGATCTTAGACCTGAAAGACGAGATCAGAAAGGTGGCAGAAAACCAGACAGGGAACCGCGAGCCCGACCTTACCAATGATACGGCCTTAGCTGACGAGGTCATGAGGGACCCGCTCCCAGTCGGTTTCCGCCTGCCCAAGTACGACACCTATGACGGGTCGGGGGACCCCGTCGATCACTTGGAAGGCTTTAAGGTCGCCATGCAATTCCATCGCGTCTCAGAAAATATTATGTGTCGGGCCCTCCCATTGACGTTCAGGGGAGCGGCGAGGCTGTGGTATAACCGACTACCGACGAAGTCGGTTCACAGCTTCAGCGACCTAAGTTACTTCTTCGTGAAGGGGTTCTCTAGTAGCCAGCCCCTCCAGAAGACTACGTTGAACCTAACCAACGTCAAACAGCAAGAAGGGGAATCGCTGCGGAATTACATGAAGCGATTCCAACAAGAAAAGATCACGATCAGGGGCCTAGACCCGAAGGAGGAGTTCACGGCCCTGCTGGGTGGCGTCAAGGACAAGGAATTGAAGAGGTCCCTGGCGAAGCATACGCCTAGAGATCTGACCGAGCTGAGGGCGCGATGCGATAAGTATATCCAGATGGAGGAAACCCTCCAGGCAGATGAAGAAGTCGAAAGGAAGGCGGCAAGGAAGAGGCCCTTGAGGGTTGATGATAAACCCACCGACGAAGAAAAAAGACGAAAGTCCGAGCGCAGTCGGGCCCCCAGTCCACCGAGGAAGTTTGAGAGCTATGCACCTCTGAACCGAAGACGAACAGAGGTGTTAATGCAGATAAAAGATTCTCCAGATGCCAGGGCCATGAAGTGGCCAGGAAAGATGGGGCGACATCCCGAAAGACGCAATGTGGATAGATACTGCCACTTCCACAGAGACCACGGCCATGACACCGAGGACTGTTGGCATCTCAAGGGGGAGATAGAAGGAATGATCAGAAGGGGATACTTAGGCAGATTTGTAGACCGGGAGAAAGAGCAGGCTCAAGAAGGCAATGGCCGGAGGGATAACCGTGGGAGAGATGGTGGAGGTCGGTATGAAAGAGGGGGTCTCGCCCGCAGAAGAAATCAAGAACAGCGGAGGAACCAAACACCAGAGGAAGATGGACACCGACCTCGAGAGGAGAACAAGAGCCCAACAAGAGTTATAGCAACCATCTGTGGAGGCCCGGCCGCCGGAGAGAGTTCGGTCTCTGCCAGGAAGGCGAAGGCCTACGCGAGGAGCGTACATGTGGCAGAATGGTCGAACAAGAAGGCAAAGACGGGGACGGTCATCTCCTTTTCAGACGATGATCTGGAAGGGGTACAGACCCCGCATGACGATGCCTTGGTCATCGCCATGACTATAGGAGATTGCAAAGTAAAGAGGATCTTAGTGGACAACGGCAGCTTAGCTGATATCCTGTTCCTCGAAGCTTTCCGGAAGATGGGGCTCGACGAAGGAAAGTTAAAAAAGGTCGAACACCCGCTGCAAGGATTCTCTGGCACCCCGGTGAAGGTGGAAGGGTCGATAGAGCTGTCGGTTCGAGCTGGCACCGGAGATCGCCAGGCGACGGTGATGATCAACTTCCTGGTAGTGAGCATTACATCAGCGTATAATGCCATACTAGGAAGAGTCGGGTTGAATCTGTTAAAGGCCATCGTCTCCACCCCCCATCTCAAAATGAAGTTCCCAACCAAGAATGGCGTCGGGGAGTGTCGGGGTGATCAGGAGACGTCCCGAAGATGTTACGCCACTACTCTCTGGGGAAAAGAAAAGGCGGGTGAGACGCTCCCAATAGAGGATTTACGTGATGATGCCAGTTATCAACGGGGAGAGCCGGCCGAAGACTTGGTGCAAGTTGAAGCTGAAGAAGGAGATGACACCCGGCAATTTCAGATTGGGGCTACCATGCCAAGGCCGCAACAAGAAAATCTCATCTCATTCCTACGGAGCAACATTGACGTATTCGCCTGGTCGGCGTCGGACATGCCCGGGATTGACCGAGAGGTAATAGAACATCACCTGAACGTCAGCCCAATGAAGAAGCCGGTGCAGCAGAGGAAGAGAACGTTCGCCCCAGAAAGGCAGAAGAAGATAGATGAGGAAGTAGAAAAGTTACTGAAGGCCCGGTTCATCAGTGAGATTCATTACCCGGAGTGGATATCGAACGTGGTGATGGTCCCGAAGGCAAACGGGAAGTGGAGGATCTGCATCGACTTCACCGACCTGAATAAGGCCTGCCCCAAAGATGCATACCCCCTACCGAAGATAGACCTGCTCATCGACGCAACGGCGNCCCGGAGTGGATATCTAACGTGGTGATGGTCCCGAAGGCAAACGGGAAGTGGAGGATCTGCATCGACTTCACCGACCTGAATAAGGCCTGCCCCAAGGATGCATACCCCCTGCCAAAGATAGACCTGCTCATCGACGCCACGGCGGGATACGAGGCGCTGAGTTTCATGGATGCATACTCGGGGTACAACCAAATCAAAATGGCCGAGGCTGATGTCCCGAAAACATCCTTCATAACTGAAGGAGGGTTGTACTGCTATGAGGTCATGCCTTTCGGACTAAAGAACGCGGGGGCCACCTATCAGAGGTTGGTGAATAAAGTTTTTAAAGGGCTGATCGGCAAGACCATGGAAGTGTACGTGGATGACATGCTCGTGAAAAGCCTGAAGGCGGAAAGACACATCCAAGACTTGGAAGAGGCGTTCCAAGTGCTACGACGGTACGGCATGAAGCTGAACCCAGCAAAATGTGCCTTCAGAGTAGCCTCGGGGAAGTTCCTCGGCTTCATCGTTTCAGAAAGAGGAATCGAAGCCAACCCCGTCAAAATACAAGCCATTCGGGACATGAGGTCACCCCAGAACGTAAAGCAAGTCCAGGAGCTGACGGGTCGGGTAGCTGCCCTCGGAAGATTCATGTCTCGGTCTGCTGATAGATGCCTTCCTTTCTTCAAGGCGCTGAAAGGGGCTAAAAGGTTCGAGTGGACGGAGGAGTGCGAAAGATCTTTCGAGCAATTGAAGGAGTACTTGGCCGCACCCCCACTGCTGACAAAGCCGAACACCGGAGATGTCCTACAGCTGTACCTTGCTGTATCGGCAGTTGCTGTAAGCGCCGTACTGACGAAAGAGGAAGGGAAGCAACAAAGGCCAATATACTACGTCAGCCGAACCCTTTTAGATGCCGAGACAAGATACCGAAAGGCGGAGAAAGTGGCATATGCCCTCGTGACGGCGGTAAGAAAGCTGAGGCCATATTTTCAGTCACACACAGTATGCGTACTCACCGACCAGCCTCTGAAGAAAATACTGCAGCGACCAGATACGTCCGGTCGTCTGGTAAATTGGGCCATAGAGCTGGGAGAGTTCGACATCCAGTACAAGCCGAGAACCGCAATTAAAGCACAGGCCCTCGCAGACTTCATAGCGGAGACGACGATCCCCGATGACCCGCAGGAATCTGCCGAGGAACGAGCAGAGGAGGCTTGGACGCTGTATGTGGATGGGGCTTCCAATAGCGGTGGAAGTGGCGCTGGAATTGTGTTGGTAAGCCCCGAAGGCTTCAAAGTAGAATGCGCCCTACGGTTCGGCTTCGACGCCTCCAACAACGAAGCGGAGTACGAGGCGATAATAGCCGGAATTAATCTGGCCCGGGCTTTGATGGTGAAGGAACTGGTAGTGAATAGCGACTCCCAACTCGTGGTGCGGCAAGTGAATGGCGAATACGAGGCCAAAGAGCAGAGGATGGCCGAATACTTGAACGCGGTGCGAGAAGGGTCAGCGGCTTTCAAGGAATTTGAGGTAAAGCAGGTGTCACGAGAAGAGAATGCTAGCGCAGACGCACTGTCGCAGCTGGCCACTTCCGACTTCGCGGAACTTGGACGAGCGGTGTATTTCGAAGTACTACCACAGCCAAGCATCGAGAAACCCCACGAGGTGTTACCCGTAGGTGAAAACGGCCGAAGCTGGATGGACGCCATAATAGAATACCTCAAGGAGGGGAAGCTCCCAGAGAACAGGGACGAAGCAAGGAAAGTAAGAATAAGGTCAGCGCGCTTCTTCCTGAAAGACGACACTCTATACAAGATAGGGTTTACCTCACCATACCTCAGGTGCCTGGATTCTTCCGACGGCGAGTATGCGCTCCGGGAGGTGCATGAGGGGATATGTGGCCAACACCTTGGGGCCCGGGCCCTGGCGCACAAAGTACTAAGGCAGGGCCTATACTGGCCGACAATGAGAAAGGACGCAGAATCGCTGGTCAGGAAATGCGTCAAGTGCCAGATGTTCGCCCCCGTGCCCAGGCTACATTCTACCGAGCTATCGTCCCTATCTAGCCCAGTACCGTTCGCCATGTGGGGGATGGACATTTTAGGCCCGTTCCCCCTGGCCACGAGACAGAGGAAGTTTGTCGTGGTGGCGGTCGACTACTTCACGAAGTGGGCGGAAGCCGAAGCCCTAGCGACGATAACAGAAAAGAACATTAGGGACTTCTTCCAAAGGGCGGTGGTATACAGATTCGGAATCCCCCAGGTCGTGGTTACGGACAATGGAACTCAGTTTGCTAATCCGACCTTCGACGCGTTCTGTGAAGCCCTCGGCATCAGAAGTAACCAACCGTACGTTGCTCCAAGGGATAAAAAAGAGACTCGATGATGCCAAGGGGCTATGGGCAGACGAGTTGCACCACATTCTCTGGGCCTACCGCACCACCGAGAGGTTAGCTACCAGAGAAACACCCTTCATGTTAACATACGGCACTGAAGCTGTACTCCCAGTAGAGATAGGGGCTATTACCCATCGGATTCGGTACTACAACGAAAACGAAAACGACGGAGGACTCCGGGCAAATTTGGACCTCTTGGCAGAAACCAGAGAAGCTTCACAGGAAAGGATCGCCGCCTACCAGCGGAGGGTCGCTAGGCACTACAACACCAAAGTCTGGAAGAACGAGTTTAGGCAGGGCGACCTTGTCCTCAGAAGGGCGGAAGTGTCGGACCCAAGGCATCAAGGGAAGCTAGACCCAAGCTGGGAAGGTCCCTACAGAGTCTCGAGGGTAATACGACCAGGGTCCTACCACCTAGAGAGTACGGGGGGAGTAAGGGTACCCCGATCGTGGAACTCAGATAATCTAAGAAAATTCCATCAGTAGTAAAGTAGCGGGCACGCAGTAGTCATTTGTAAATTTTTTCGTCTGTCGTTCTTTGCAATTATTGTCCTTTTGAACCCTTTTTAAGTTGTAATTCATCTTGAAATCCGCAAGATTTAATTCATGAATAATACGAAAGCTGGTTTACGGCAACTGAGGATTCTCCAGGCTGATTACCTCTAACCCTGAGGAACGGATGACTGAAGGTCCACGCCTTGGTGGAGGCTCAATCACCCCTTCGGCTCGGAGTTCGGCCAAAGCCGAACAGACCTGACCGAAGGGGTAACATCTAACAGATCCTTCGGCTGGAGCCGAGGGTACCTTCGGTGATTCGGTGATTTGGATGATCGACCTTCGGTGAGCCTTTCGGCCTGAGCCGAAAGCAAAATGCTTTGTATTGCTTGGTGATCCTGATTGTTGGGCGGTCGACCTTCGGTGAACCCCTCGACCTTCGGTGAATCCCTCGACCTTCGGTGAACCCTTCGGCTCGAGCCGAGAGGGAAAACACTTGGTAAAATATTGCTAGTGATAATAGGGTTGGCCTTCGTCGGACTTACTAACAGGTCGGACTTACTAACACGTCGACCCTCAGCCAAGTTTCGGGGAAATAAGCTTAAGAAGGTCAGCTAGGGTTTCGGCCCTCTACAACTATTTACGAACCACAGATCATTAAATGGACAGTTGTAAAAAGAACGAGTGCATTCATAAAGCCCGAAGGCGAAAGACTACATTAAGGCCCGAAGGCTAGTTACATACGAAGCCTGAAGGCAAAAGACTACATTAAGGCCCGAAGGCTAGTTACATACGAAGCCCGAAGGCAAAAGACTACATTAAGGCCCGAAGGCTAATTACATGACAAGAGGGGGTAGCCTGCGCTGAGAGCCAAGGCTGTTGTTTTATGGTTGTCCTTGTTGGCAACTCGGCCACGTGGCGGTGATGACGTGGCCAGTTTGGGTGACGTGGATGAAAATGATGACATGGCAGTATCCAGTGTCACCGATGAGATAACAGAGCAGCTTGGTATGCATGGAGTGGTTTAATACATCATTAATAGGTGGTGCGGGTTTCTGGGTCAAAAATGGCAAAATTGGCCTATTTACGATCGAGGGCATTTTCGGCAATGAAAATGACATTTTTGGAAGATTGGTTCTTCATGAAAAAGATAGATTGTAATTTTCCTAGTCCAGTGCATTTGATTTCGTCACATTCCGATACCGTATGAAGAAGTTACGGCATTTATGGCAGTCGAGGGCAATTTCGGCATTGAAGATGATTTTTTTAAAGGAAGTGTTCTACATGTAACAGTACGACAAAAATACAATCTTTCCAACGGTTCTGATTTCATCGCATTCCGATTGCGTATGAGAAAGATACGTCATTGGAAATGTGTAGGGGCATTTTGGTCTTTTTACATGGATGATTCAGATGATTGAGTCTTCTGAAAAGTCGTAGAGCATCCAGTTACGATTCCAACGCACTTCGTTTCATATCGATCGGATATCGTATGAAAAAGTTATAAGCGTTTCCGTAAAGTCGGTTCGAAAATCCAAACCGAAAATCCATCAGTTGCTCTCGGTGTTGGGTGGGTTTTTCGGAATTTATTTTTGAAATTCGAAGGGCTTTTGTGTAATTTAAAGATTTTGAAGGTCTGAGTTGCAAGGGGTCTTTAAGCACTGAAACATTTGAAGGCAGGGGCTTGATTGTAATAAAGAGGAGTCAAGGGAAGTGAAATGGACGGCCAAGATTCGACCACGTATGCTTGATGCCCATCCAAAGGCTGATGAGATTTTGGTGTGATATGGACGAGATAGATGCTTGCGCGTAGGATTTTATTAGTTAGATGCATAATTCTTGATGCACTGGCGCTACACTATATCAAGGTATGTTATTGTGTTTCGCGCGTGTACAGAAGGTATAAAAAAGATTCCGATCTTAATGATCTCATGAAATCTGATTAAAGCCATCATGGAAGATTCGGATCCAACGGTCAATATGCATTTTCACTTTTGTGAATGGAAGACAAGCTCCCTTAAAATCCGGAAAAGCAACCAATCATAGATCGACAACACTTCTGACGATGTCAGCGCTTACGTCATGATGACGTCATCGAGATTCAAATCTAACGGTTTGGATCTGTTGTCCGTTGGTTTAATCGGACGGTTTGGATTATAAGATCTCTTATATGAGATCTACGGTCAGATTTCGCCCCTGTTGCGCGCGCCGCCGGTGTAGCCTACGCCACCCGTACGAAGATTCCATTTCAGGCTATCTCATTGCTCCAACTTCAAAAGGTCATATCTCCCTCATTTTAAGTCGGATTTGAGTGATTCAAGTTGGGGATTCTTCATCTCTCCGAGCTCTACACATCAGAGGGAAGAAATCAGGCAGAGGGCTTGCTGAGGTGGTCGGAAAAACGAGTTGAAGCTCGTGGAAGGCTAAAGGTTTGAATGAAAGACTTCCATCCTCTTGCACTTCATTCATAGCCACCATTAGAGGCTTAGGAAGCTGCTGGAAACCAAGGTAGCAAGTCATATTGGTTGTTGCCAAGAGAAAAGAAAAGAAAAGAGAAGAGAAGAGAAGAAGAGGGAAATAGAGAAGAAGTTTTTTCCTCTCTTTGTGTGTGTGTGAATGTGAATGTGAATGCCATTGTTGCTCCATGAAAGTAAAGACAAGGAGAAAAGAAAGAAGAAGAACCTAGAATTTGGTTCTTGTGAGTTGCTTCAAGAAACCCAAGTGCCAACCGGTGTTGAAGCATTGGCGGCACCGAGACAACGTGGTTGTGGTCCGCATCAAGTGGAGATTGACATTATTGCATCTCCGACGGTTACTCCTTGCCAAGGTAACCTCAATTTTGCCAAATTTCCATTATTATAAATCATTGTAGGCAAGATGTTTGATAAAATGCCTAAGTGATAGTTGTAGTCTATTTGGGAGAATTTTGCATGTGTGAGTGCTTCACTATAGGGCATTGTTATAAGCCCAATTTAATTGTATTATTTATTGTGTGCTTAGTGGGTGCTAAGCACCGGGAGTGGGTGCTCCCGTGTAGTGGGTGCTACACATTGTATCGGCACTACGAGTGCCATCTCAGCTTCGGCTTGAGAAAATTGGGTGTGGGTGCTCCCGACTGTGGGTGCAGTCAAAAGTAGTGTATTGAGTAGGTACGAAGCCTTTACAGGCACTACTCCGGGGATGTAGGCAAATTGCCGAACCTCGTAAAAACCCTGTGTTGTGGGTGCTTGTTGTTTGCATTTGATATTGAAGTGCGTGGAATGTGGAATGGGTGTGCATACTTGGAAGTGCCTATGAGAGGCTGAGTGTGCATACGACTGTGTGCAAACAGGGACAGGTATATCAGGTTCTTCTTGGCCAGACATCGGACAGGTTTTTAGGTATCAGAATTGAACTCACTGATTCACCCCCCCTCTCAGTGACTGCCGGGTTACAACACGGGGTACAACCAAATCAAAATGGCCGAGGCTGACGTCCCGAAAACCTCCTTCATAACTGAAGGAGGGTTGTACTGCTATGAGGTCATGCCTTTCGGACTAAAGAATGCGGGGGCCACCTATCAGAGGTTGGTGAACAAAGTTTTTAAAGGGCTGATTGGCAAGACCATAGAAGTGTACGTGGATGACATGCTCGTGAAAAGCCTGAAGGCGGAAAGACATATCCAAGACTTGGAAGAGGCGTTCCAAGTGCTACGACGGTACGGCATGAAGCTGAACCCGGCAAAATGCGCCTTCGGAGTAGCCTCGGGGAAGTTTCTTGGCTTCATCGTTTCAGAAAGAGGAATCGAAGNAAAAAAAAATCATAATGAAGTGAATTATTTCACTAGGTTTATTGATACCAAATAAAACGTCATTCAAATGTTGTGAAGTGCATTCACAAAATCAGATTTCCAACAGAATAAATGATCTCACAAAAATAAGATAGTTGTGTCCCATTAAGCATTTATTCCTCATGAAAAATATTGTATTGGACCATTAGTGCTCGAATGCTTCTTTTTTTTTCCCTACCTTTTTCCATTTTGTAGGTACTCTAAATATTTTGGGTTCAATTTTATTACAAGAAAAATTAAGGAAATAGGTAAAAATTTCAAGAAAATAAAATAAAAATAAAACCTTTTGGAATACCATGATCAATATTTGTGGATAGTATTAATCCATCCATCCAATCAGGCCAAACCGAGAAATCAAAGAAACATTAATTTTTATTCTAAGATTAAAAGCAACCAGACCAATCAAAAAGCCGGTCTATATCCAATTTTGGGTGGGCTTTGATCGTTTCCATCGATTAGGTTCTAAAATTGACCCCCAACTGTTAAAAGAGTAATGGCTGCATTTGAATTTGAAGTTTGGTACAGATCAATCTATGTTGGGCTTTTTCTAGGTATCTAGAGTTGAAAGAGCCACATCACCAGATCACCTCCTAAACTAAGGACAAATAGATATCGGTCTGCCGCTCATAAAACGTTTTGTCTTTAATTTAATTGGATAATTAATTGTCACACGCACCAGATCATCACTCCATCCATCTGAACATTGTGTCTACCCATGCCAATAAGAATATTAGTTAAAAAATATCTGGCATCTCTGACCTCAGATCTCTCTTCTGTCCCTCGAGGCTCCCCACATTTTCTTCGATCTGCGACTGGGACTTTTTGTCCTATTAATAATTTCGTTTTATTTTTTAGTGTGAGTGTGTGAGACTAAGACATTCAGGCTTTACTGAGTAATTAGGAGAAAAATAATGGGTGAGTGGTAGCGGTCCTTAAGCGTTTAGAAATTAACAGCACTCCAATTAATATGGACCGTTGATCTGTTAAACAAGCTCCCATCAATCAAGACATTGTAATTTGAGATTGGGTGGGCAATGGAAATACTATAAATAGATACGCAACCTTAAAATGATTTAAAAGATAATAAAAAAATGAACACAGATTTAAGAGGTTCAACAAGATTGCCTACGTCGCCGGTAAAATGAGACTCTGCTTCACTATCAATGGAGAATAGAGTTATAACGCTCATCTCTCACACTTCTCAGTATTACTTGCATTATAGAGAAAGAAACCCTCGCTATAAATATATAGTAAAAAATCATAGTCTAGAAAGTACACAATTGCCCTCAAATAAAAAATTCGTGCTGAGAGCCATCCCACTACGCCCCCTACACCAACAATTATCCTCTCCCTCTCCGTTGGGATCATCGGACCTGGAAAAAAATCGTCTGCAATTCGAATCTTGTACAATTCCGTGAAATACCACCTTCAAGGGAAGACACGTGTATTGATACCAATGCAATGGTTTAGATCTGATTTAAATGACTCTTCACTGATTTAAGATTTTATTAGTTGTACCAGATCTAGACTATTGCATTGGTATCAATACATGTGTCACCCTTGAAGGTGGCATTTCACGAAATTATACGAGATCGGAATTGAATTGCAGACAATTTCAACCCACCGGACCCATCTTCATCGTTGTTGTCGTCGGAGTCGGATTCGAAGTCGAAGTCGAAGTCGAAGTCGAGAAATTCCAAGTCCCAGTAATCTCAGAATTTTCGCATGATCGACTGAGGTCAAACGCCTCGGCACTCCATTTAATTAGCAATCGCAGCTCATCTTCAAGGCGAAACATAGACTGCTGGAGGAGATCATCGAGACGATCTAAGCAGGAGACGACGGGTTTCTCGAAGGCCAAGGAATCCCAATCCCTAATGGTGGAGAGTAATTCATCTACGGCGTCAAGGAAGGCGGCTGCATCAGCAGAATCGGACCAGATGGGCCGTTGGTGGGGGTGATCAGCGGACACATACCGGGAGATCCTCAGGTGAATCGATTTGAGAGTCTGATCCAAGGCAGCGTAGCTTCGGAGATCATCGGCTCGAGGATTATCGGAGAATTTGTCCCGGGAGAAGCGGCCGTCGAAGTTCAATTGGATACTCAGTGTCACGGTGACAGCTCACAAGTCCCCTCTCTCTCTCTCTCTCTCTCCTCTCCGCCCCTGCATCTCCTTCTCCCTCTCTTGCTCTCACCCCTGATCCAACGTACCTCTCCATATCCCTCTCTTTCTCTCTCTCTCTCTCTCTTCTCTTCGTCCCTGCATTTCCTTCTCCCTCTCTTGTTCTCACATCTGATCCAGCGTACCTCTCCATATCCCCCCCTCTCTCTCTCCCTCTCACCAAACTTGTGCATCGTCGGCTTCCTCATAGTGGTCAAGACCAGCCCTTCCGATCCAGCGTACCTCTCCATATCCTCCCTCCCTCCCTCCTGCTCTCTCTCTCTCTCTCTCTCTCTCTCTCTCTCACCAAACTTATGCATCGTCGGCTTCCTCGCAGCGGTCAAGACCAGCTCTTGGCCACCGGTGTTAATCCCCAGCTCTCTCGCTGCAAATTTTAGTGTGTAGTTCTCTGTCAGAAAGATTGCCGTCGGCTTGTGCCCACCGGTGTAAACCCTTGTACATCATCAGCTTTCTCTCTATCCTCCCTCCCATCAGCACTCTCCCTCTCTCTGCAAATGAGGTTGCGACGAAGAAGACGATGATTACGTGGGAGAGCTGTAGCAGGTTGAAAGTTTTTAATATTCAACGGTTAGGATTTAACATTGTTAAACTAATGATTTAGATTAAATTGTAGCGTTCCCAACCTTCGAACGCTTAAGCGCCGCGACCTTTAAGCCAAAAATAATAAGGCAGATTGAAAACACCAAAGAAGGGGTCCCCACTTCCCAAGGAATTGGCACGATTCCCAATGCCATGTGTTCGTGGAACAACGAACAAAGCTTTTCAATACTGCAGAGTGGGCTCGACGAGACTCGGGACTCCCCCCAGTCTCATCCCCCCTCCCCCAGCAAAGCAGTCAAACCAAGGACCGGAATAACTAAGCGGAAGGCGTACAGTCAAACCAAATACTACCATCCCCACCCCCAAGTCACTGTCAAATACCGAGTTGGCACTTTTTTAAAAAAATGCCACTGTGAGTGGGGCCCCTGTCCCCACCCCCATTCTTTCATCTTTGTTACTCTTTCCCTGTTTCCCACCCTTTCTTCGTATCTTATTAATTTATCTGTCATTTTTTCCTATTTGTCTCCTTTCTCCATTGTTCTCTCTCTTTTGTTATGAAATCTCCAAGGAAACAGCATCCGAAAAAGAGAGGAAAGGGCAAAAAAAAAAAAAAATCTTGGGGTGTGCTATTGTAAATTGGACCATAGAAAACCCAGTGCTCCACCAACACACACCCGCCAGTCCGCCTTTTCGAGGGCCATGATGACACGACTATAAAAAGGAACGGCTTTTGAGTGATCATCGTGCGGAGTCTCCTACCTATAAATAAAGGCCATAAATGTTTAAACCTAAACTACTTTTAATTCTCTTCACCTAAAAAAAAACTATTTTTAATTATAAGGACCGATTTGACCTCAACCTTTTTTTTTATTATGTGACAACCAACGAGTGTGAAGTGTTCCCCATTTTCCAGTCTATCTTTTCTTTCTCTCCTAAATGGAACCCTGACCGGTCAAAGTACTCAAATCTGCAAGCGGGAGCGGGACCATCCCGATGGCTTCTTTAGCCTTTAAATGTCAGATAATGACATAGATGTCCGATTTTGGCAGGGCCATTTTCATTTTTCGGCTTCATGACTTGTGAGGGTAAATTCGTCTATCAACTCTTAATTTTCTTTTTTTTAATAAAAATAAAATTACAATGTCTTCATATAATTAAGGGGAAACCGGGTGATTACGGCAAAAGCCGACATGTAATATGACTGCACAGTCTGCACGTGTGGTTCGCAGGTCGAGGGCGTGAGTTATTACCGGATGTAGCCCTCTGCTCCCCGGTAATCGTTTTGCCCTTTATATATATATATATATATATATTTTTTTTTTTTTTTTAATTTTTTTAAAGGGAAAATAGGGGAAATTGCCCCTACTTTTTATGGGAAAACTACCCCAGAAGAAGAACAGAAGAGATCTTTTGCAGGGGATTATTTTTCTCTGCTCTCTTCTTCCTCTATTTTGGTATGGCATTTCTCGAAATTTTCTCTTTATAATTTCTTGATCCTTTCCTTCTCTTAATTCCGGTAGGAACTAGGAATTTTGGATTTTGATATGCTAGGTTGTACTTTGTATTTCATTTTAACTTTTTAATTTGAGTAGCGATCACTGTTGATACTGGAGGAGTCTCACTTCCACACTCCTGGATCCCCTTACTTCCGATCTGGGTTTGATGATTTCTCCCTTTTTGAACTTGAAGAGGAAGTGAACTTTGGTTTTAGGGAAGAGGATTATATGTTGATGATGCCTGTGATGATGGTGATGAGTCTTTTGACTGGAGAAAGAGATCGGGTAAAGCAAAAAGAAGAAAGAAGAAAAGATGTCTCCATTAGGGGCCGTTGTTGCTTGTGATTGTCAATGAGAGAAAAATGGGGTTCTATCCTTCTTTCCTTCCTTTCTTTCCCCTGTCTTTTCACGCATCTCATGTGAGGGAGATGTGATTTGCCTTGAGGACTGCTTATTGTCCAAGTTATTGCAGGGTTTTTAAGCGGGGAAGGTCTTTCGAGGACTTCTGTTTTTGTTTATTTTTCTTCTTTCTTTTTTCTTTCCTTCTCAAAAGGATCCGCAAGAATGCCGATGTTCCAACTTCCTGCTTGGAGAAAGGATGGAGATGTGAGGTTTGAGGTGGGTGGCGGTGGGCATGTTCTAGATCTGGACACCGCAGTCAAAGATGGAGTTTTAGGTGGTGGAGGTGGGGTGTGTGGGGGTGGTGGTGAGAAATTGGATCTGAAGAAGATGATTGAAGAGCTGGATTTGTCCGATGTCCCGTCGGTCTTCATCTGCCCCATCTCTCTTGAGCCTATGGAGGACCCTGTAACCCTTTGCACTGGTCAGACTTATGAGCGATGCAACATTCTCAAATGGTTCTCCTTGGGACACTTGACATGTCCCACCACGATGCAAGAGCTTTGGGATGACTCCATCACTCCCAACAAGACACTTCACCACCTCATCTATTGCTGGTTCTCTCAAAGATACTTTCTCATAAAGAAGAGATCAGAGGATGTCCAAGGTCGGGCGTCTGAGCTCTTGCAGACACTGAAGAAGGTCAAGGGTCAAGCCAGGGTTCAAGCCCTCAGGGAGCTCCAACAGGTCGTGTCAGCCCATGCCTCCGCCAAGAAGACGGTTGTTGATGAGGGTGGTGTCAATCTGATCACCTCTCTACTTGGTCCTTTCACTTCCCACGCCGTTGGTTCTGAAGCCATTGGGATTCTGGTCAACTTGACACTCGATTCTGAGTCGATGACGAACCTGATGCAACCGGCAAAGATGTCCTTGATGGTAGACATGTTGAATGAGGGTTCCATTGAGACCAAGATCAACTGTACCAGGCTGATTGAGATGTTGATGGACGAGAAGAATTTCCGATCCGAAGTAGTCTCCAGCTTGAGCCTCTTGGTTGGATTGTTGAGGTTGGTTAGGGACAAGAGATACCCAAATGGGATTTCAGCTGGGCTTAGCCTCCTCAAGACTATATGTTCGCATAAACAAGTCAGGCACTTGTTATTGAGTATCGGCGCAATTCCTCAATTAGTTGAGCTATTACCCACTTTAAATCCCGATTGCTTGGAATCAGCCCTTTCCATCTTGGATGTTCTGGCCACCCTACCTGAGGGGAAGTCGGCTTTGAAGGACTGCCCAAAAACAATTCCGAATGTGGTGAAGCTCTTGATGAGGGTATCAGAGAGCTGTACTCAGTATGCATTGTCAATCTTGTGGGCAGTCTGCAAGCTTGCCCCCGAGGAGTGTGCTTCACTTGCTGTGGAGGCCGGTCTAGCAGCAAAGCTTCTACTAGTCATCCAAAGTGGTTGCAATCCTGCCCTGAAGCAACGTTCAGCAGAGCTTTTGAAACTGTGTAGTCTAAATTACACAACCACAATCTTCATTTCCAAGTGCAAACTTACCAGGACAATACAGTGAAGGAAAAGTTTTACTGGGTAATATACATTTGATGACCTCCTCTGCCTTTGGGTGGTTAAGAAGTTGAAGAACCTATCTTATCCCAGCGAAATTGCAAAGGTTGAAAGGAAATGAGATGACCCTTACTTGGCGGCGGTGGTCAATAGTCATGAAGAAGGGGGCTCTCTGCCTGAGGTACTTTATCTATGGCTTTGCTCCCTGTGTATAGTATAATCCTGTAATTCTATCAAGTTGATTTAACATACATGAAGAAACATCATAATGTGATTTGCGGGCCCAACTTGCTTGCCATGGTGGGATTCTAATCCACCACCAGTTGGAGCTGGTGGCTTCCACGTAGTTTCTCTAATAAGCCCAGCGAGGTCCAGTCTCAGATTGGGCCATTTTTGTTTTTCGGGGGCATCTATCTTTTGTGATTGATTTTATGGGTTGTGTGCGTTGTAAAAATTTCCCATTTTATTGGAGTTGAGAAGGGTTGAATGGATGTGAAATAGAGGATGTGAGTGAAGTTTTGTTGATGGATCAAGTTATGGCCTATGCCTATTCCTATGGGTGAGGGGAATGAGTTGGTCGATTCTGCTTGCAAAATTTTAATTTTTGGACGTTTAATCCCTGAATTTTTCCGTCAGTTCTGTTTTAGAGTCCAGGGCACCATGTTCCGTTTCGTTGGGGTTCCATGGATGGGGGAAGCTTGGTTTTTGTTCCCCGGCATTGTAGAGATTATCAGAGCTTTCAGCCTGAAAATATGGATCCGAATTGTACAAATATTGAAACCATCAACATTCATTTTCTTCCATTTTGCTGAAACAATGAAAGATCTTCCCGGCCTCGAAGAATGTGATGTTGAGATTTTTTTTTCTTTAAATCTCTTCTTGTATGTTTAATCAATCCTCTTGTTCTTCATTTCATATATTTCCAAAATTTTCGTTTTAAATTGAGAACTCCTTGTTAATCATTACGATGATATGTACACTGCCCACATAACTTATTTTTCCTTTTCAATTCCCATAATAATAACAATAATAATAGTATTTTGGAAGTATTAAGATTGGGGATGTGTGAATAATGTGGAAAGTAGATATACAGGTTAGAAGGCAGTGTGTGGTGTGGGGCTGGACTATGGAGGTGCAGGGCGCTGAGTGGGATAACCATTGAGACAAAAGAAGCGGGCCATGGCGTACGTACTCTCTTTGTTATCTTTATATTGTGAAGAGAGTGGTGGACAGGTCCCACGGGAGCTCGCGTCATCTTCCTCTCATTTTGAGTGGGATTCTGAAATGAAAGCTGAGAAGAGATACATAGAACGGGAGGAGCATATATAGCATTTGAATTACTATATACTCTTTCGTTTTGGTATGGTTAATGAAGCTAAAATAACTCCTCTCTACAGATAAATAAATAAATAAATAAAAAATAATGAACACTCACACTCCAAATAAGTAAAGAGGATCTGTCAATGAAAAGCCTGAATGATGATGCGCTTGCTTAACTAGCAGCAGAAGAATGCTTGGGAAATGGGTTATTTCCTAGACCTTGAAGTCTGGAACTGGAAAGATGGTGGTGGTTTAATGGTCACAATTGACTATGATATCTGACAGGCCATCCTCCGTAATGGAATATCGGAGTGGATGTCTTGTCATTCTCCGCAATCTTCTAGCCTTCGACTGGACTTTATCAGGGCATGCAAGTGGCTTCGCATGTCTTTAGAGCTGGGTTATGAAAATCGGAATTGGATTGTGAGTCTCCAAAACCCTAGAATCGGCCCATCAGGTTTGAAAACCCAATTTAAACTAGTGAGAAAAACCCTAAAATCGGTTGGATGGGAACATCTAGAATTGGTCATGGCTTATTCTGATTCGATTGATCCAATTCGGAATTTTGAAACAGTGCACAGTTCTATCGAGCCAGACATCTTTCTTTGGACGCTTTGTACACCACTGTTTTTGGGTGAACTTCATTCAAAACATTGAAGCTATATACTAATGGTGGGTCTTGCTCCTTTCAGTCCTTTGTACATATCCCAAGTCTGTAAACGGGGCATTGCGGATGCCCTGACTTGCTGAAAAGTTTCCCTGTACATTTTGTTTGAACTGTTCACAGTTCTAGGGCAAAACATTGAAGCTATATACTAATGGTGGGTCTTGCTCCTTTCAGTCCTCTTTATATATTCCAAATCTGTTAACGGGGCATTGCGGATGCCCTTACTTGCTGAAAAGGTCCCCTGTACATTTTGTTTGAATTGTTAACAGTTCTATGGCAAAACCCTAGTTTCAACTCCGCCCTTTGTGGCGTGTTTTCTCCATGTTTCTAACCTTTTTCCTTTCTCATATTTGTAAGTTTTATTTTCGCCCTTCTGCCATGATCCTGGCTGGTACCCTTGGCTGCAACGAGGACGATGTCAATGTCGATATCGACAACGATGACGAGGACCTTGCGCCCTCTCTATGCTCTGAGCTGGCTTCTGCTATGGCTTTCCGATTTGACGTGGTAATGGGATAGAGGAAAGGGATGGCGTGGAGCTTCTCTTGCCTAGATCCTAGATCCTAGATCCGAGGCACGAACTCAGATCTACAGATCTGTTCCAGATTTGTTCTACATATCTGTAGCAGATTTCTCAAAGACTTCTCTACTAGAGTTTCTCCCGCCATGGATGAACTTCAGGATCTGATGACCAGCTTCTATATTGTCGATAGTCGTTCTTCTGCTCCTTGACTACGGTCCCTATCACCCCCCTCCTCCAGCCTCGTATCTACCATCCCCACCTCTGCCACCATTGTCCTCGTCCTCGCCTCCACCATTCCCGTCACCACCTTCATCATCTCTGCAATTGTTTCCCCCCCGCAACAACCCATCTTCTTTGCAGCAGAATCCAACGACCACGGTAGATACACAATCAATGACTCTGTCGGATGCTCTTGACAATTCGATGTGGGTTCCACGTATTCTTTTTAGCCTCTCCCGAATGCGAAGAGTTTCTACCCTGTCCGTCTATTGATCCACAGGTTGATAGCACTAGATTTGATAATCCATTCCTTTTTCCAAGCGATAGAGATTCGCTTTCACTAAAGAAATTTTTTTAAAGCAACGTTTTCCATTGAGACCATTGTCACTTGGGATGCCCTTTCCGATTCATCCTTGGGATCTCAATATGTGACATGCAAGACGGCATTGATGCCAGAGGCTTGACAATCGACATGAAGGGCCTTGGAGGAGGATTCGTTGGAGGTGTTTTTGGAGCGTATACATTAAGCACGCTATTGGCCGTAATCTTTGCTTATTGCCCATGTGTTGGACCGCATGCATGGTGTGATACTGTATGTCTTGCATGCACAGTTCAAATACCCATTACAGCTCTACCTATCCCCTTGTGAAGGAGGAATTTGTGTGTGATTTAACTATTTCTATAATAAGTTTTCTAGGGAATCTTTTGGCTTCGACCATACCCTAACTTGGAAGATCATTGTTTATGGCATGTCAAGTAAGATGGTCATATTTCAATCCTTGGCTCTTGGTTCTTCATATCTAAGCCATGTGTATTTTATGCCTTTATTTTCTTTGTATATCTTGATTTTATCTGAATGAATTTTTGGTTGCAAACAAAAAAAAAAAAAAAAAAAAAATGACGTGTTTGACAGCATGGAATAATAATGGAGTGTAGGAAAGCGATCCGCATATTCTTAAGCCATTTCAGCACTCAAATAGCTCGACAGTTAAAATTACAAGATGAAATTAAGCAAAACATTCAACTTATGGGAGTCCATGAATATTGATAAATGGGCTCACTTGGTATCCCCTCCCTCCTCCTAAACGTTTGGCTGTGTGGGTTTCTTCATTTCCGAATCGAAGACCTACTTCCGGTTGTATTCAGCGTCTTTCCTTTTGAATAAGTTTCTAGGCCTCCTAGTCCTGGTAGTTTGCATTTAAAAATAAAATAAAATAAAATAAAATAATAATAGTAATAATAATTTGCATTCCATGAAATTTTATAGGTTGGCTGCATCACCTTACAACGTAAGGTTGTGACTGTTAGGCCTGAGGTTGGGCAGGCCCGGCCTAGCCTGAACCTGGCTTGAAACTTCTTCGACTCATCTAAGTCCGGTAATGATCACAAATCAAACACCAATTTTAGAAGCCCATTACTCCGAAATTCAGACAGAATTGGAATTGCATGTGTTATAAATTTTTGGGTGCTAAGCCCCACAACGGTGCTAAACAAGGACCAACAAGGGGTCATGAATGGGTCCCACTGGGCCACCTTTACCACTATTTTAAGAATGGTTGGGGTAGTGGGAGCGCCCAGCTCTTTGCCTTTCGTGGACTTATGCTAGACCCTTGTCTAAGCCATCTGCCACTAAAGCTAGAATTGAAGCTCATCCCCAGAAATTGTGATATTGGGATCTTCGGTAGAAACAAGTGATATTTAAGAAGGTAAATTACCGTATTGCCATCTGGAAGTTGATTATTTAAGAGCCATATATACTTGGAATTCAGGTATCTACTTCATAGGAAAATTCTCTAAAACTTCCTAGAAGTGGAAGGGTTGAGTTATTGGAGTGAGATGGATCCAGAAAATGAGAGAAGACAATTTGCGTATATAAAGGTGAAATCAAAGAAGGTGATAAAAGTAAATGGAAGACATAGTGATAAGGGCATTATTTCCATTTTTTTTTTTTTTCTAGATAAGATTAGCTTATTTGCAAGATGGAAGATTTGTTGATAGGGTCTGAAATCTTTTAGAAGCTTACCTTCACGAATGAATGGAGGACTGATATTTGTATCTTTATATATCTCTCTCCCTTCCCACTCCCTTCAGGTACCCTTCTCTCTCTCTCTCCAAAACATTCTCCCATCCCCATTCCAGCTCTTTCTCTTCGCAGGTACCTTTTGCTTGTTGCGCTCCCCCACAGTTTCTCCCTCTTTTTCAATATGAGTTGGAAGTTTAGCACTATCTGCTCAAGCCCAACATCTGGCTTTAAGACCATATTAGCCACGGATATGTACGAAAATGCTGGGCCTAAGCTAAGATATCCCAACCCAACCTCGGGCATGGCAAGAGAACGTAAAGCTAAGAGCTTCAAGGTTGGGGTATGAATTGTGGGACAGTTTGTCAGACCATTTTGGGGTCTTAATTTGTTATTTTTCCCCTACATTTAATGCCAAATGTAAAAAAAAATTTTACACAGTTTGTAGGCTTCATCTGGTTGCAAGCCAGATTATAAGAGGTCACATCAATTATAAGAGGTTAGATTCATTGCCTATACGATCGTCTAGTTGTAAATGGGTGAGCATTCGACCCCTGTCTCTTTTGTTTTTAAATATACCTCTCTTCACCTATGTAATGACAGGAAATGACACATGTGTTGGATGATTATTGTACGATCAAGTGATCGTACGAACAATAGATCTATTCTCCAATTATAAGGTAGAAAATTTTGTTATCGTAGTTAACAAGAATGTGTAATAATTACATTCAACATTTTTTTTAATCTGAATATTAATTTTTATTTTAAGAGAAAGGGGGTTAATTATAAAATATAAATCGACAGGCACAAATTAGAAAAATTTTGATTTCAGGTTTTTTTTGGACAGGTCACGGCTGATCCTAAAACAACAAATCTGATTTTGATCCCTTGGTCATATATATGAATTTGTCATACCAGACAGTGAAGCATAAAATCTAGTAAAATAAGATCTTATTGAAACTAAGTTTGAATTGACTTTTTTTTTTTTCAAAGTTTGAATGAGTATTGACATCCCAATGTCTAGAAGAGAGAGAGAGAGAGAGAATATTGATATCCCAATTTCCGTTAGTTTTGCCATTGGCACAAGAAACTCCATGGAGGAGCATTTAGATTCCAATACAATGCCTCGTGTCAATTGCAATTGTGGGGTCAATAGCAGGTGGGGTAAAAAACTTATTTTTAAGACAGGAAATTGGAATTATTGTTATCTTTCATACAGTTTTTTCATACTATTAATTAGTTAAATTCATATATAGTGTAAATATTATTTAATTTGTCATCATTCCTCCAGTAAGGAACGGTCTTCTTTGTCTTATGAAATGAAAAAAATATATATGGGTATTACTACTTATTAATAGGTAAGCAGAAGGTAACAACTGATCAATTGGAAAAATCTGGAAAAATAAATAAAGAAGCGAAAGTCCAGTCAAATTTCCACCCTTAGACCATGAGGATCACATCATTATCATGGCCGCCGGGTGACGATGCTAGTCATTGTATGTATTAGGGGATTGCTTCCTTTTATATTGGATTGATGCTTAATTCCTTCAACACGTACTCTCTTTAACAGTCTTCGCATAACAATGTTGACCACTCCTTCCTTTGTAGCTCTGTCGATCTTCTCATATTCTTACTCTTGTGGTGTTGTTCAAGATAAGCCTTCGATCCGCTTCTTCTCTCTTATTTCCCAACCCTAGCTAGCTCCTTCTCCCCTACAATTCTCATTTCTTGAGACCGTCCACAAGAAGAATTAAAGGCACAGTAAATAGATTGACATGGATCAAAATAACATGGTGGGAGTCGAAGACCCAGATGACGCAAAGGGAGTGAGAGTGCCACAGCCCCCAAATCCATCGCCATCGCCTTCCTCACTGTCTACTCTCCGTTCTGTCCGTAAACGATCGGCGACGGCGGCGAAAACATGGAAAAAACCGATGCCGATGCCACCACCGCCTAAGGTCTACAGGGTGGACTCCATTAACTTCAGGAAGGTAGTCCAGCAGCTCACCGGTGCAAACGGGTTCCGGTCTCGACGTCTCCACAGTGTGGCCCCACCGCCGCTCGATCTGTTCACACCACCATCGCATTCTGATTATACTTGCAAATCCAGAACGCAGAAAGAGTCGTTTATCACTGGAGAACGAGAAGGTTCTTTTTCAACATCATTGTCGTCTTCTACGATACCAGCACCAGGAAACTCGTATATGAGTAACGGTTCCTTCAGACCATTCGGTTCTCCGGCGAGGCCTCCGTCTTATGTAGCATGGTCCCCTTCTTTGCCTGTTCTAAGCCCAGGTACTCTGGCATCTTTTGAGCAGAGTAGCACTATTCTTCACTAGTGTTTTCTCTTCTCCTCGTCCTTTTGACTTGTTCATCATCGCTTCCATCCATCACAGTTTTCTTAAGCACATAATTATGTACCGTACTAAGAGTTAACAGTTGAAACTCGAAATGGATCATGCTTTTTCATGTCCCGTCCGATTGGAATGGAAGTAAGAGAAAAGTAAAATAACTTTCGTAATTATGATTGTATAATTAACTTTAAGGATCAGATGATAGATAACGTGTTTTTTTTTTTTTTTTTTTGGGG
>NC_056566.1:19029325-19029905 GCF_013358625.1 Macadamia integrifolia
GGAGGGATATGATATACATATCAGTGCTATCCCCGAGCACAAGGTTTGAGAACTTGGTTTTAGGAATGGGATTGATCAAGGTCCATGCTGATCCAGTTCGATTCGGATAAATATACCCTGCTTTCAATTAAAACAACATTTTTTTTTATACTATTTTACCTTTTATCCGTATTTTTTCACCGATATGGTATCCATCAGGAATTAGAATCGGTCTTGATCGATCCAGATCCATTTAGACCAATCTTGATTGATCGGAATCTATTCCTCAAATCATGGCCCATGGTGAGCATGGGGATTCTGCATTCCACATCTCACCAATTATGCTAGGTAATTGTTGTATACATAGTGCAATTTCCCACCCCTGAGGGAAATTTTTTTTGCTACTACCTCGGTTGTAGGATATTTCATGTTGCCCAAACTTGTAGCCATAGAAATGAAATATTCACTTCACCTTTGAGATTCCATAGCCTTGTGAGAGGGCATACGCAAGAATCTACACATTGGCGTTATGGGCTTCTTCCCCCTCTTAAAATCTAATTCTTCATATTTTTCTAATACAAAAAAAAAAAAAAAAAAAAAA
>NC_056566.1:19029925-19070144 GCF_013358625.1 Macadamia integrifolia
AAAAAAGGACTTTTTTGTTTATTCTTATTTTTCAAAATGGATCCTGATCGTCTCCAATTCTCAATCATGAAATTTTCTTTGTGCACGTGACACTTGTACATTTTCAAAATTCAATACATGTAGAAGTTTCTTGAAATTCTACTAAAAAAAAAAGTTTCTTGGAATTCAACTCCATTTTAACACCAAACTTCTACAAGCATTGGATTTTGAAATTATATAGGTGTCTTGTGCACAAAAAAAATTGCACAAGAATTGCACGGGATCTAAATACATATAAAGTTAAGAGAAAGGTATTCCCTATAATGCAGTGTGAGGCGGAGGGGAATCTACACTACCACAACAATAATGGTGCGGATGGCAGCATCATCTACATGGGGTTCATATGCTCATAATAGGAGAGTAAATATTAAAGAACCTCATGTAATGGAAAATCGTCCCTAAAGTCTGACTTAGAAAGTTATTTCCTAAATTTAATAACAAAAAAGGGGAAGGTTTTATGCATGATCATGTATGTACGTTTCATGACTTTCAATTGTTTGATGGGGTTGGGGGATGACGCCAAAGTTTAATAAATTCCCCCCTCGCCCACTTAGTGGTTGAAGGCTTGAATATATACATACACGACCATGCATAGCCTAACTGAAGTTTAGGTTGTTTAGAACATTTTGGAGTTACTTGCTCGATCATTTATATTACGATTATAGTTTTGATTTGATTTCACTTTTCTTTCACCTTCCTTTCACCTTATGTCATTTGCAACGCTAAGATGGAGTTATCTCACTTTTCTCATTACAATGTTGTCGTATAAGCTCAATTATAACCCAATTAGCTTGAGTTCCACTCTTTATAACACTTGGTAAGTGGATACTAAGGTAATGGGTATATATGAAATATGACGATGGAGCATTTAAATCATTAGTGAAAAGAATTTGGCTGTATCTTTTACTCCGTAAATAGAAGTATAGGGTAAAGCATTTATTGATCACAGCCAAAAAGAGAGTATATATAATGCATTATTAATATTTCTTTGATAAGATGTTTACTGTATTAATTGATCAAAGCTCTATATGCAAAACCAGAGAATCCAATAGACAGTACATGGAAGAGAACAGTAGTGGTACATTGCTGCGGGCAAGCCGATTCACATAGTCTACATACAGGTCGATATATAGGTCATCGTTTATGCATCTCTGACCCACTACTCCTTCTACTTGGATGGTTGATCAAGACCTCACTGAACCAACATTCAACGCATGGAACCCAGAGAGTGGTAGGAGCTGAAAGCATAAGAAAGCAATCTTTTGGGGTAACGCTGATTGCGAATTGCTGTTCCTCTCCACAGTATTTGCTTCTTGATAAGATGCTTATGAGGAGAAGAGAGCTATCGATTGTATGTGCTCTTCCCAAGTCCCACCCGTCACCCACTGTTTAAGTTGGTTCTGACAACGTTTGGGATGCCATCCATTGTTTGGAAAACGGGTAATATATGTTAGGATTTTTATGTGGACTTAACTGACATCGATTGATCTATTGGGCCCAAGTAATTATAGATCCACTATGATTAGAAAACTCCTGGCACAATCCATTGTGGGAATGAATTAGAGTTTTAAGGACTACATAGCACGAACTCCCCCACAGGAATAATGCATGTGAGAGTATTCCAAAGGTGAAAAGCTACAATCTACCTCCAAATTAAAAATATTTATTCATATATATATATATATATATATATATACAATCTACTACAAGTAACATGGTACTCGATATTCGTTAGTATTTACTACTACCATCACTTTAGATAGACTATTAATGAAGTGTTTAATTACACACACTTTCCTCACTATTCAGGGTCTAATTGAGCCAAGGTTGTTGGAGAGGCGTTCCAGCTTAGCCCAAAGGAGGCCGCCTAATGAGAATCTGGGCCTCTTCTCCACAGAGCTACCGCTACTGCTGCTGCTGCTACAAGAAGAGCTACGACTGAGCCAGGCAGGGATTTTTTGTACCTCTAGGATGGTTCCACCGATCTCTCTTCTCACCAATTCAACCGTCTTTGAGTCCACCTCGTTTCCTGATACATCTGTGACGTGGAAAGACCCAATTGCCCTCTCTCCACGTGTACCAATCTCTGCACTCGCCACTGACAGTCCATGTTCCCTGAATACCCTCGTCACGTCGGAAAGTAGTCCCACTCTGTTTCCAGTGCACACGTCCAGCCTTAATCCCTGCAACCAATGGAACACGGATGTGTAGTTAGAACCTTAATTCCTCTCTCTCTCTCTCACATTTCGTGGTGCATGGTTTGTGGTTACTGAACATACATGAGAAGCTCTCCGTTCAATGGCAGCGACCAAACCCTGGGTGACAATACGTTTCTCGGCCTCCGTATCCAAAGTGCAACCGTCCAGATGACGTATATAGTACTCCTGCAATGCAATTTTGGGCATTTGAGATACATTTCTAACCAAATTGAGAATCCAGAAGATCATCAAGATGATGTTTGATGACGAGAATGAAAAAGGTAATTAAAGAGGTGGTACCTGAACAGCGAGGGAGGCTTTGGAGCTAACGGTGGCATGGAAGACGACGTACTTCATGTCGGTCAAGGTGCAAACGGTATCAAAGAGCAGCTTGGGACGATCCTTGCTGCGCACGTTCACCACCGAGTAACCTCTCTCGTTGCAACTCTCTATATCTATGGACACCTCAGACGTACTACCTCTAACGATGTCGCGGCTTTCTTCCTCTGTCATTCCGTCTCCAGAGCAGCAACAGCACCAGTCGTATACACCAAGATCCATCGCAGACATCAATTGGTGCAGCCTCCTTTCCATCTGACTTCGGCCCCCTACGGGCGTTGACAACCTAACCGCCGCACTCCTTCCAAGCTCCGGCAGCTGATGGTGGTGGTGGTGGGCCCCAACCACGTTATCCAGCTGCTTCTCCACGTGGGAGAGACGTTCCGGGTAACAGATGGGCCCGCCACCACTCAAAACATCCTCCACGTAGAAGATAGAAGCTGCGCGGTCGTTGTGAGTCCAAGCCACCGAGGAGACCACGTGGCAACCGAGATTGGCGAGAACCGCAGCTATCTCTGACAAGAGTCCCGGCCGATCCAAAGCCGTCATCTCTATAGCGGTGTAGTCTGTGGATGATACGGGTCTCGGCCGCACAATCCATCCGAGGCACGTTTCCACCTCGCTCCCTTTCCCTTTCCCTCTTCTTGTTTCCGCACCTAATGCCTGTATATTAATTAACAAGTTTAATAAAGTATAATAGCAATCCCCCTTCTAAATTAGACTAAACTCCAAACCTAAACGAAAAAATATCCAGCTAGAGAGACACAGAGAGAGAGAGAGAGAGAAGAGACCTGTTGAATGTAGTGAATGAGGCTCTGGTCAGTTAATTTATGGCCAAGCTGATCTGTCACATGGAACACTGCTTACCACAGTTTTACCAAAAGCAATCATTCATGAGTTGTGAAAAAACAGACGCAGAAACAGAGATGTGCTTTCAGAGTGAGAGAAAAAAATTAATGGAGGAAGAGTTGTTCCGAGAGAGGGCAGTTACCATCCATGAACCAGCCGCCGTCAGAAGAGATATAAGATTTGGAGATGACGAGGTCAAGGTCCGTAAGCACTTGAACCATCTCTAATAGAATCCCGTGCTTGTTTGCACTATCAACCTGCCAATTAATTATACCCATTAATTCATAATTAAAAAAATATTAATTAAGAAAGCGGGATTCGGGATCGGAACTTCCACCGGAGAATTACAGACAGAAGAAGATTGTGTTTTCACCTTCACAAGGGTACAATCTTGACGTGTGTCGTTATCGATACAAACCCTGCATTGCAATTTTCCCAAGAAAAAAACAGAATATTAATTAAAAAAAAAAAGGGTTTATACTGCAACTAAAGGAAAGTCGGGATATTAATTACCTCGGCGGATGTATTCTTTCGATAAGGGAATCGAAATCTGGATCGAAGTAGGGTTCATAAACGCTCTCCATACTAAGGCCGACCTATCTATTCAATCTCTATATCAGTCTTCAGTTTGTTTCAATGTCCTCTTACGCCCATCTAAAGAGACGATGGGTTCTCTACTCTCTTGACTCTTTGTCTGCAAATCAAATCCAGTACCTCTTGTCACCTGTAATTCATTGAATTTGAGGATATAGAATAAAAGGCATGGATTTACAATTAGTAGAGGTAGAGGGTGCCTTGGTTTCCAAGCAAATCCTGATCACATTACAACTCTGATTACAATTCTAATCCAGAAATATCGTTTTTGGAATTTGACTTGCAATTGGTTTCCGAATCTACAGATCGATATATGTTATCCGCTTTATTTAATAATATTCCAAAATCCCCTATTGGTTCTATTAAGACCCCTCGCCTCTTCCACTACATACAATTCTAAAGCCTCCCCCAATTCAACAATCAACATTTCCACCAGCCAGCGAGAGCGAGAGCGAGAGCGAGAGCGAGAGCGAGATTCAATATTACAGAAGTGGATCGAGGTGGGCAAGTCGATTCCAATTTCCAATTGACAAAGGTCATCATCACTCATCAGTCATCATAGTTAGATTACCATTAATTAGGAGAAACGGACCAAATGAACGCACATACCCCAAGGCCAGGGGATCTCCTCAAAATCAGAGAAACATGATTGATGGATGGAATAAATCGATAAAAATATAACAAAGAAACAATCACATTGTAAGAAAAAAAAAAAAAGAAGTATAGCAGAAGAAACCAACCCACGAGAACATGATACGAAGAAGAGGCCAGCTTCTTGTCTATATTTCTATAAAAAAAAATCTCAATGACATATATGCTTACAGACAACGATCTCGTAGCAGCGAAAGAAGAAGAGGCCACCTCCACAACTTACTTGATACATCTTTTAAGGAAAATGGGTGTCAAAGGAATATACATTGATAAGAGTGTTCCAATATTCCTCACTTATTCATCTCCCAAAAGGAAAGTAGCAGAAACCAAAGGAAAGAACGGGAAATTAGCGCTCACCCTCAGAGTGGCTCAGTTTACATTTTCATAGCGTTGAAGCTGAAAGAGGAAATCGCCGCTCATTGCGCTAATGCTTCTAGCAAAGCTTAGGATTTAGAGAGGGAGAGAGAGAGAGAGAGAGAGAGAGAGAGAGAGAGAAGCGCAGGGGTGTGATATGAGTTTTTGGGTGGTAAACGAGGAGAAGCGAAAAGAATGGCGGGTCAAATAACAGAATCCTTGAATCCCTTACCCAGGGAACAGGGAAAACAGAGCCAGAAATGAGAGAAGGAAAAAAAAAAGTGTGGGGGGTTCAAATACGAATGGCCAAAGAACTGCCAACGCGAAAACAGATCACCCGCAACTCCGCAGAGCCTCTCTCTCACAGAATCCCGTGAGTCCCCTGATGCTCATCAAATGCGTGACACGTTGGCGTCTGAATCCCACGCGGCATATCATTGTCTAGCATTTCTTTTCAAGCGCGGCGGCTCGCTCCCGCATCTGTCACCACGTTTTCCACCGCCTTAGGGCTTGGTAACACTCTCCAGAAACCAGGAGAGACAAAGTCAAGTGGGCCGTTTATGATAACCCACTTATCTCTGCTGCTTCTGCTCCCAATGCCCACCCAATCAAAGCTGAGTATACCCTAACCCAAAACCTGTTTCCCCATGCTGGCTCTGCCCCACGGCGCCCAAAGGCCCAAGCCTTGAAACATACACACAAGTTTCTCAACTCTACAAGCCAACTGAGGCGCCCGGGAGTTGAGGAAACTCTTGAGACAATGGTTTCAAGAATCGGAGGCTCAATCCAATTGAAATTTGTCCAATGCCTATCAATATATGAGAAGATATTTGATTGAATTGAAGTATAAGATTTGAAAATTGACCAATAGAGATGTTATCTTATCTACCCAAGCATCGAGTTTTATAGATTGATGAGGCAAAATATGTCACTTTCCTCAGCACGGCTAAAGCATGTACGCAAACCTAAACACGACTAAACTGCTACTTCGGCCTCTGTCAGGCCATGCTGCACCTCGGCCTTCATCAGTCTGCGCTATCTCCTCGGCCTCCATCAGGCCGTGCTGTCACCTCGCCCTCCGTCAGGCCGTCATCCACATCGGCCTCCGTCAGGCCGTGCTGCACCTCGAACTCCATCAGGCCGCGCTTCCACCTCGGACTTCATCTGGCCGTGCTACCACCTCGGCCTTCATCTGGCTGTGCTACCACCTCGGCCTCCATCAGGCCGTGTTGCACCTCGGCCTTCATCAGGCTGTGCTTCCACCTCGGCTCGACGTCAACAACAAGGTTTTCAGAATCATGTTTTCGTCCACCCCTACATTCAGGGAACGTAATCCCTATTCCGGAGGACAGGACTCTATCCACTACACGTCATCATAGACATCGCACGATTGGCCTTTCCGAGTTAAGAGGGAAATATTCCAGGAATATTCCCAGAATCACAGAGCCACTCCCCTTGAGGACTCCACGCCTAAACAGGACTCTTGACAATCGGCTCCCACTTGCCCACCATCAACAGCCTATAAATACCAAGGTAAGCCTCCATCATGGGGGGATGTATTACTCACTTCTCTTATTGGAAAAGCTCCCTTGAGCATCTGTTGTGGAAAGATCTAACTTAGGCATCGGAGAGTCCACAGTCGGGTCAGCCCGTCTCTCCCCTGTCATCTCTTCTGTGTAGGTCGGCCAAGGCACTAGGAACTGCAGGGAAGATCGTCCGGTCAATTTTTTTCGCATCAGATTGGTGTCGTCCGTGGGAAATTGTTACAAAAGTCACCTTGAATCAATGCAATTGAGGAGTGAGAAGGATGTTTCTTCAACGCCAACGCGAGCAAGATCCACTCGCGAAGTACCACTTGGATGTTCTCATTCACCACCATTGGCAGAGCTAGAAAACGTCCCAGCAGAGACCCCTGCAGAAGGACCCTAGCAAACTAGGCCCGATGCACAAGTTACCTAGGGAGAGGGGGATCAACGCGAGTAGAACCCTCAGCTATCCCGCCATGTCCAATCATCCCAGGTAACTCACCCGAACATGGAAGAACAGATGCAGAGCTTGCAGTTGCAGGTATTAGCTACAAACGCACTGGTGAGGGATTTCATACATCAGTTCGGCTCAGCACTTCCAATGCCAGAAACTAGTTTAGCTCAGCCGCCTAGGCCTGTTTTCAGCAGACGTCCCAATGACGAATCTCCTGACAATAGCATCACCCCTCAATCAACAACAAGAAGGGGGTCGGCCAGAACTTCGTGCACTGTTCATTCGGTACCACCGCGCTCTCTTACTGAGGGGCGTAGGCAAGGTCCCGTCCCTGCCCTGATCGGGAGAGCCCGTTGTTCTGAACATCATCGGAGCCCAGAGACACATGATACTCATGGATCCCCACCCCGGGTAGGAAGATGCCAACTATCGCCTCAGAGACTCAGTAGAGGTCCATGTCCACACAAAGAAGAACATGAAAACTACCAGAGGCCAGCTCGGCAAGATCGACCCCACCTGGGTCAGAGCTCACCCATCGGGCCGACCAGAGGTGCACCACGGCAAGGTCACCAAGGCCGAGGAAGAAGCCCCAGAAGATGCGAAGGGGCAAGTCGATCCCCAGATGGCCGAGCCGAGGAGAGAAGAGGCGACCTGGAGAGCCGCATCCAGCGACTCACTGAGCGAATAGAGGGAATGCAGAGGCAGGGGCTCCCGGTCGACATGACTATAACCCCAGCCCATAATGCACTTTCCGACGAACTAATTGATGCCGAGCTGCCCTCAAATTTTATGATACCTGTCTTCAATGGATATGACGGCACCACAGATCCCTACGATCATCTGTTGTACTATAGCTAGGCCATGGCAATTCATGGAAGGTCAGACGCCGTTCTCTGCAGAGCTTTCACTGCCTCATTAAAAGGAGTTGTGCTGGTGTGGATGTCTAACTTACGGCCACGGTCCATTCATAGCTATGAAGAACTGACAAGAGCGTTCTTCACACTTTTCCAAGCAAGTATGAAGCAGAAGCAAACTACGCAAAACGTGATGAACATGAGGAAGGGAGCGAGGGAGACTATAAGAGAGTTCCTTACCCGATTCACCAAGGAAACACTGGAGGTAAAAAAACCTACTGGAAGGAGTGGCGTATAGCACATTGTGCAACGGGGTAATACACCCTGATCTGGTTCAGTCCCTAGCCCTTGACTTACCGGAAAAGATGCCCGAACTGTTGAGACGGTGCAATCAATATGCCAACATAGAGGAAGTTCTAGCCGCTCGAGGAATAGCTGACAGGGGTGATCAAGAGGAGAAGGAGAAGAAAAGGACTCTCAGACCTAGGGATGACTCTCATGAGCAGAAGAAAAACAGAACAGATCGACCTCTTGAGACAGCTGAGCCTGAGCGATATGAACTTAATCATTCTCGAACAAACTTGCTCTTAGAGATCCAAAGTCAGAAGTATTTTCGCTGGCCCAGGCCAATGGCAAGTAAACCAGAAGAGAGGAACCCCAACCGATATTGCCGATACCACAGAGACCATGGACATGACACTGAAGACTATAAGTCTTTGAAAATGGAAATTGATGAGCTCATCAAGGCCGGATACCTCAACTAGTATTTGAAGCAGAAATATGATGGGAACTAGCCCGAGCCGAGGAGAGATGAAGCCCAGCCGAGCCGAGGTAAGGCCGAGCCGTCCAAGGACCCAGCCACAGATCGAGCTGTCACATACGACAACCAGCCCATGGGTCCGGCCATCCTAACAATCATGGGCGGACCTACGGCGGAATTAGTTAGAAAAGCCAAAGCACACTCGCAGTTCGTATGCATCATGGAACAACCTGTCAAAGCCCTCAAAACGGATCCACCCATTACTTTCTCTGACAGAGATCTGAAAGAGTTGAACTGGCCTAACAACGACGCTATCGTGATCCAATTAGTGGTGGCCAACCACCCTTTCCACAGGGTCCTAGTGGACACGGGAGCCTCCGTTGACCTCATGTCATACGAAACCTTCATAAAAATGGGGCTTGGCACCGGAACCTTAAAACCAGCCCCAGGACCCTTGTACGAATTCTCAGGCATGCCAGCTAAGCTAGAGGGAGTTGTTGACCTACCTATAACCATCGGACAAGGAGCTCAGATAGCCACAACCATGGTCTCTTTCATGGTCGCCAAGATCGCCTCACCCTACAATGCAATCCTTGGCTGACCTGGTCTCAATGGTCTTGGAGCGATTGTGTCCACTAGGCACATGAAGGTTAAATTCCCAACCAGCAATGGAGTCGGAGAATGCAAGTCCAGCCAGAAGGAATCCCGGGAATGCTATGCCAACTTTATAAAATCTATCAAAAAACTGTGCTCGGGCCTAGCATGTATGGTAGAAGTTGTTGATTGCCGAGATGAAAGCCTCTTGGCCCGAGTCGAGCCAGTTGAACAGCTGCCTACAGTCCAAATCACTGAGGCCAGTAGACACTTTTATCTGTTGAGAGTTTTATCAGTAGATTGCCTTGAAATCCCATCGATTGGGTGTTAGTCTTGAAGATTTTATACTATCAGCACCTTAGCAGTTATTCAATTTCAATCGCGTAGCAGATTAGATTCTATTTTGAAGCAATGTATTTGTCCCAAGTGCATATAACACATCAATATACTATGAAGCTTCTCGCAAATATCTAACTCTTCTAAGATTGTGTACAGCTCGGTAGCATCTAAGATCAAGCTCAAGCTCGGCACCATAAGACCAGACCCTAGCCTAGCGACTCAAAGACCTTAACCAATGAGGCATAAAGATCGAGCCCCAGCTCGGCAGCATCTAAGACCGAGCACTAGCTCGGCACCACAAGACCAGACCCTAGTCTGGCGACTCAAAGACCTTAACCAATGAGGCACAAAGACCGGGCTCGGGACCACAAGACTAGACCCTAGTCTGGCGACTCAAAGACCTTAACCAATGAGGCACAAAGACCAAGCCCCAGCTCGGTAGCATCTAAGACCGAGCACTAGCTCGGCACCACAAGACCAGACCCTAGTCTGGCGACTCAAAGACCTTAACCAATGAGGCACAAAGACTGGGCCCCAACTCGGTAGCATCTAAGACCGAACTCTAGCTCGGCACCACAGGACCAGACCCTAGTCTGGTGACTCAAAGACCTTAACCAATGAGGCACAAAGACCGGGCCCCAGCTCGGCAGCATCTAAGACCAAGCTCCAGCTCGGCACCACAAGTCCAGATCCTAGTTTGGAGACATAAAGACCTTAACCAATGAGGCACAAATATAGGGCTCCAGCTCGGCAGCAACTAGACCGAGCTCAAGCTCGGCAACACAAGACCAGACCCTAGTTTGGAAACTCAAAGTCCTTATGAACTAAGGCATGCAAGCCCGAGCCCCGACTCGGCAAATCAAGCCCTTATGCACTAAGGCATTCAAGACCGAGCACGGCTCGGCACCTCAAGACCTTAGGTTATCAAGCATGCAAGCCCCAGCCCCGACTTGGCACCACAAAAAGCCTTAACGCAAGGCAAATCAAAAGATTGAGCCCCCAGCTCGGCACCCCTATGGCTAGTCCAAGGCTTAAAGCCTCAAGGCCACACTCAGACAGCTGCACTTGTCCTTATTCTTCCAAAAAATTACTCATTTTCGGTCCATGCCCGAAGCACAAGAAAATAAAGAAAGAAGCACAAGAATACTGAGAGATGAAAACATAAAATAAAATTTTCATTCTCCAACAATGGGAAAAAAGCCCTCAAAATACATCACTACCGAGGGAGACATCTACATAAGTATGGATCTATATATATGAGGCTAATGTCGGGGGGGCTGATCCATGAGCCTGGCTCAGCACAAGAAAATCCTTCGAGTCGGATCACCTCTTCACCAACATTGATCGAGCCGCAGGGCTGCACCAGAGTAGCATGGACGGGAACACGCCACTCATAGTCCGTCAGATTGTAGCCTGGCATCTTACTATGAAGGACCAAGATGGCATCGTTCGAGCCGACCTGAAACGAAGAAATGTTAACGTCATCCAACCACTTCTGATAGGGCTAAGGGTTCAGCCACTTCGTTCGCCTCCAGTAACCTCCCATTTCGGCTCTCTAATTATCAACCCGACATCATTGGGATGGTCCTCCTCAGATCGGGCCATTTCTTCTTGACCCCCATGAAGGCTCTTTGCCTCCTTTACCTTCGAACAAGCGACAACCACGTCTTCGAACCGTTGAGCAGCCTCGGCTGAGAAAGTGAAGCAGTGCATCTCGCATCGGATTAAATGCTTTAGCAGGTCGATTTGAACTGCTAGAGCGGGGGGCTGGTGATGAGGCAAAATATGTCACTTTCCTCAGCACGACTAAAGCATGTACGCAAACCTGAACACGACTGAGCTGCTACTTCGGCCTCCGTCAGGCCGTGCTGCACCTCGACCTCCATCAGTCTGTGCTATCTCCTTGGCCTCCATCAGTCGTGCTGTCACCTCGGCCTCTGTCAGGCCGTCATCCACATCGGCCTCAGTCAGGCCGTGCTGCACCTCGACCTCCATCAGGCCGTGCTTCCACCTCGGCCTCCATCAGGCCGCGCTTCCACCCCGGCCTTCATCTGGCCATGCTACCACCTCGGCCTCCATTAGGCCGTGCTGCACCTCGGCCCGACATCAACAACAAGGTTTCCAGAAACGTGTTTTCGTCCACCCCTACATTCAGGGAACGTAATCCCTATTCCGAAGGACAGGACTCTATCCACTACACATCATCATAGACGTCGCATGGTTGGCATTTCCGAGTTAAGAGGGGAATATTCCCAGAATTACAGAGCCACTCCCCTTGAGAACTCCACGCCTAAACAGGGCTCTTAACAATCATCTCCCACTTGCCCTTCATCAACAACCTATAAATACCAAGGTAAGCCTCCATCATGGGGGGATGGATTACTCACTTCTCTTAATGGAAAAACTCCCTTGAGCATCTGTTGTGGAAAGATCTAACTTAGGCATTGGAGAGTCCACCGTCGGGTCAGCCCGGCTCTCCCCTGTCATATCTTCTGTGCAGGTTGGCCAAGGCACTAGGAACTGCAGGGAAGATCGTCGGGTCAATTTTTTCCGCATCATAGATCATCTAGCCGTATGGAAGAATCACGTAGACTATCCCAATAAGCTTATTAAGTTAGGTTATCAAGTGGTTATTTCTATCTTATTATTATCAAGATCTTTCTTATATGAATGAAAATATTGGTGGTGTGGTAGGATATGGAATTATTTTAATTCGGTACACAAGAATCTAAACATAGTTTTCTAAACGCCAAATGCCTATGATACTTTGATCATGACAAAATAAAGCATAAAAATTTAATTTAAACCATAATTAAGTCCATAGATCATGAGGTTGTATGTATGTAGATAAGAGGGTGAGTGATTTATAGTGGTTCTACGAAAAATAAATAAATAAATATTTAAAGCGGAGGTTGAAATGTGACAAATCAATGGTCAAAATTGTCAAGTCATCTTTTTTTGTGTGGAATAATTTTTTTTCTTATCATTATGATTGTTAGACTTTGAATCCTATCGTCTTTAAGTATTTCAGAAAGTCAATGGGTCATGTGCAACCAAGAATCTTATGAGAAAGGATGAATGTGCAGTTAGTTATAGAAAAAGCGCAAAAAATATTATAATCATATTGTCATCTTATGTTTTAACCTTTTAACATAATACATTATTTAATGAAGGTAAATTATGTTATTTTACATAACTATTTTATTAAATAATATTTAAGTTTTTGAAAATCATTTTTTATTTGAATTAAATAACTTTTAATTAATAGAAGGTTAAACATCTTAGTTCATCACTTTGATGACAAGTTACACTTTTTAGAACATAGGGATAAATTGTGTGACCAAATAGATGGTTTGAAAAGGGAATAACCCAAAGTCATACTTCACTCGAAAAGTGGTGAAATTAAAATGGAGAAAAAGTTTTTCTAGATTAGGATGGTCATACTTCACTCAAATAGAATCATCTCTCTCTCTCTTTAGTGGTCCCTCTCTATCACCCCTTGACGGTTTCGATTTTCTCAGCAACAATCATCATTAATCCCCACCCTTATATCAATCCCATATTCCAATCATCCAGATGACCATGGCATAGAGAGTCCAGATAAAGTCCTCGTACAAGGTGATAACAGTTTTATAGGTAACCTCAATAGCAAACTTTAGTGAATTACATGAGTCAGTAAAAGGGATGTACGAACTAGAACCGACCTGATCCGGGCTCCCAATCTAGAAGCCCAATTTGTAAATGCTGTCTACATGGACACAGTAGGTAGCAAGGCTGTTGTGCGGTATATCATATTATTGCCATTTTATATAAATATATAATCAATTTATCGTATCTGCAATGCAGCGTGCATCATACATATATACTAATTTTTTAAGTCGGTGTTTGGTCTTTCTTATTTCCATGGGGAAGAATACATCTCTTCTCTTAATTTAATTTAAAGGACTTTAATTAATTCCTAATTACTATCGTCCCCCCGCCCTCTTTTTTCTTCTCTTTCCCTTTCAACAACTTGGTTCAAATTAAACCCTAACCAAGTCAAACCTTCCATCTTCCATTTGCTAAAACAGACTCCGGCGGAGATCCGGCATGCCGGAGAAGTTGCGAAGAAGAAAGAGATAGACAAACTAAACTGAAAGATAAATAGATAGATAGATAGATAGATAGTCACTTTGAAGATTGAGACGAGGGAAGATAGAGATAAAGAGAAGACCTTTTTTATTTATGTTCTGGCAAGGATCGAAAAAGTACAAGAGACACAACCACTTACTTTTAATTTTTCCTTCTCGAAGAGGAGGAGCGGCGGTGGTGAAGAGTGAGGAGTGAAAAAAGATTTAAGAAATGCTTTTCTTTCCGGGACGATCGGCGAGTTTCAAAGTCTGGTCGATAAGCTTTCTGGCACGCCTGCTTCGGATCTCGACCTTAACGCTGGAACTCTTGTCCATCTTTACATATGGTTTCTTGGATTTCTTCAGAGCTCTCACCTTCGACTTGATCGATTCTACCAAGTTCCCCAGTTGATTCGCCATATGTATATATATATATAGATATAGATATCCTCTCTTTTTTTTCTCCGCCTCTCCGCCTCTCCAGCCCACAGCACCACACCCCCAAACCCACAGTCACAACTCACAACAACAAACAACAACAACAGCAGCAGCAGCAGCACGAAGTAAGGAATACCAAATTTAAGATTTCAAATCCCAGAGGAGGAAGGAATATGAAATGTGGCGTCGTAAAGATTGGAGTGTCCACCCCAAAGTCACACCTGTCTCTGTCTCTCTCGTCGTCTGAACTCAGAGCTCTCCTTTCGTCATCTGTCCTTATTTTTCACTTGTCGGTTGGTTTCGTCCTTCACATATATAGTCTCATATATCATCTTCTTCTCGTTGTTGAGAGTACTCAGTGCAGTACACTGTACACAAACTACTACTACTTTTTCACACTTTCTCCCCATTTACTTCGTTTCACCCTCTTCAAAAATAAAGTTTTGCCATAAGTCCACTCTGACCCTGCCACCGGGTCCCCACCCCTATTCATTGCACTTTGTGAACTTCAACAACAAACTTAGGGGGAAAACAAAGGTTATGTTATGCTTCTTTGGTAAATATATTTTGGACTTTGACTCTCTAGGTGGCGATGCTGGATTGAGAATATTTGAGATTGTATGTAGCTTATTGAAAAAAGAAAAAAAAGAAAAAATCATATGTAGCGCTACACGCACTTTAACGTACATCCAACTATTGGGAATGTCCTAGGTTGCATATCTAAGCGTTCCTCATCTTTAGATGTGCAGTTCACTCCCTATAACACTGGAAGGGGGTGTTTGGTTCGATAAATCTTTGGGATGACATTCTTTAGAATGATAATTCTTAATTTTTGGAGCTGTTTGGTTCCACTAGATTGACCTTCATAAGTGAGCACCCTACTTTCCATGAATGACCATATTACAAAGGATGTGTTCCAAATCTGAGTTTACCTCAATACTTAAACTCAGATTTGAACAACCTTTTTACCACCTAATATAAAAGGAGAAAGCGGAAAGAAGTTCTCTACGGAAGCCAATAGCTCAACCCGCGAGAAACATATACTAGCCTCAAGGTAGGGGTGTCAATTCCTAAATCGAATCGGTAAAATCGATCGGACCAAACCGATAACAACACAGATCGAACCAAACCGAAGCCTTATTGTTCGGTTCGGTTTGGAGTATTGCAACCCCAAAACTAAACCGAACCTCACTGGAAACCAGATGAACCTGAAACCAAACCAAAACTGGCTCAAAACCCGGACCGAAACTGAAACCAAACCGGTAAGAAACCGAAACACTCCAAAATTCATTAAAAAAAAAATCAAAATTTGCATAATTTTGTATACATTTGTATGGAAAGTTGAATCCAAACTGGACCAAAAACCAAAATCAACCTGGTTATAAATCGATTTAAGACAAACCAAAGACAAATCGAAACCAAACCGCACCGAAACCGAAACCAAACCAAAATCGGAATTTTCTTATTGGTTTGGTTTCGGTTTCAGCTTTCCCACACCGAAAATGACTCAACCCGGACAAAAACCGAGCCGGACCGACCGATTGACACCCCTACCTCAAGGAAACCAAACGATTTTTCAGAAAGAAACATAATTCAGAAGAATGTCTATCAAAAGATTGACATTCATATCCGATATATACACCATTTGATTTACTGAACCAAACACCCCCTAAAGGAGCCCATTCCGGTGATGCTTCTCTTATGGGTCTCATGATCTTATCCCATACATATCAATGTTTGACTTGGAGTAGATTGAGCCATTGAGGGGTATTTTGGCCATTTTGAAATAGTAGGAGAGAAGGAGAGAAGGTGAGATATGAGTTCCGTTTTTTGAGAGAATCAAAGGTAGACAAAGAATATGAGTAAATAAGGGTAAATTCCGAGAAGTGATGAGAAATTTTTATTTATTTATTTTATTTGGGAAAAGGTTTCCTAAAAAGCAACTTGGTCTCTAGTCTCTACGCTAGTGCGGTGATGGGAGCACATAGGGTTGTATCAACATGAATTGGATTTCTATTTTTTCATGGGTGGGGCAGTCATTTCATCCCTCGTTATGTTTGGCCACTTTATTTTCTAGGCTTCTTTTTTTACAAAGTTTTCTATTTGAGAGTGACCCCTAACGTGTTTAGACATAGCCTGTAGGTTCAGAAACGATTCAAGAGCAAAGATTTAGTTATTGGAATCGATGTCAATATGCCAAGATCAATATAGATAGACATCAGTAAGGATTGATGCATATCGGTCACTTTTGCCCTTTGCTTTTTTCAAAACGTATATCATTTTTTTACTATTTTACCTTTGAAACAATACAAACACCTGATCTGAATCAATCAAATATGTGTAAGATATGATCAATACGATACCAATATTTGAAACCATGTTCGAGAGTCCAAACCTCCATAGATTAACCATCCTAATCCCTTTAAGATGCAGTGAGTTGTGGAGATCAGCAACTCACAATGATGAGTCAAATAAGCTTTTATTGCAAAGAGAAAGGGATCAGGATTCAGGATTGAGGAAAGCCTAGGTACGATTAGATTACGGAGTTAAAATACTTGAAAGTGAAGTTACTGCCCGATTGTGTGCAACGCATGTTACTCCAGCTGAGTTGACGACTATTGCAGTTATAAGTGGATTAGTACGGTTATTTACTTCCTTATATTGTTATACATAGGGCTAGGAGTTTTACGTACATGGATTTGTGGGTGACGTGGCATGGGTGTAGTTTATTTGTAGTTATTTTTATAATTTAATATTTATGTTGTTAGTAATTATTGGGTAGTTTTATAAAAGTTATAATTAATGGGAGAAGTGTTGTACGTGGGTGAGAGAAGTTTAACTACTTTGAATTCCTATTTAATAGGATTAACAAGTAATTACAAATCTTGCTTCACGTATTCCCACATCATACACTCTATCTATGATCCACTACTTCTACTTCCATATTTATCTCTAACTTCTTTTAACTATTTAACACTCCACTGTAACAGTAACTCCTACCCACATACAAATACAATAATAATAATAATAATAATAATAATAATTATTATTATTATTATTATTATTATTATTATTATTATTATGAGAAAGTTAAGTACGTAACAATCATTCCCCCTCGAATTGTCCTTGTCTTCGAGGATCACTAGGATCCCATATTTTGATAGTAAAAACTGTAGTCAATAAATCTGGAATAGTTAATTCGAGACGCACGAATCTAATTGTAAAAATGGACATCTTCTTGAAGGAATTGATATATGGTACAGTCTTCTTCTTCTTTTTCTTCATTTCTTTTTTTTTTTCATCATTATCTTCTTACTGTTCTTCTTCCTCTTCTTATTTGTCTTCTTTTGCTTCGTTTACTTCGTTTTCTTCTTTGTCTTCTTCTTCCTCAATTCAGCCAAACTTTTTTGGACATGTTGACAAATTCTTAGCATTTCATTAGAAATCACCATCATGTCCTGAATAAATGAACGCATAGTTTCGATGATCTCAATATTCATACCCATAGTCATAGGACCATTCTCTGATACCAGATGATAAGTACACGATAGAGAGGGAGAGAACATAGGAGAAAGAGATCAAACATGAATTAAGAAATAAAATAAGAAAAAAGATAGATAAGTCGTTTTACTGACCAAGCTTGGGGTCTCGGCTAATTGGGAGGTAGCCAACCTCTTGGCCTTATCGAGGAAGCCATGATCTCCTTTTCAAAATAGAGAAAACATAGTAACCAATTATTATTCAAGTTTATCTTTCATTCAAAGTAATACTACTTAAATAGGAATTCAAAATAGTTAAACTCCTCTGACCCACGAACAACACTTTTCCCATTAACTATAACTCCTATAAAACTACCCAATAATTACTAACAACATAAATATTAAATTATAAAAATAACTACAAATAAACTACACTCATGCCACATCACCCAAAAACCCACATACGTAACAATCCATCCCCCTAAAATTGGTCTTGTCCTCAAGACCATTCTTTTAGGAATTGAACTATAGTGTTGCTTCCGCTGGTGATCTTTGTTTGGCTTAATCGAGGAAGCTATAACCTCATTTTGTTCATTTTCAAAGGAGAAAATGTACAAATCCACTGGTGGACACCATGCCTAACCTCTGATACCACTTGATACGTGCGCAGCAGAGAGGATAGATAAAATAAGGAAAGAGAAAGATATAAAATAGGAATTAGAAAATAAAATAAGAAAAAAGATAGATAAGTCACTTTACTGACCAAACTTAGGGTCTCGGTTAATTGGGAGGCAACCAACCTCTTGACCTTATCGAGGAAGCCATGATCTCCTTCTCAAAATAGAGAAAACATAGTAACCAATTGTCATTCAAATCTATCTTTAATTCAAAGTAATCCCACTTAAATAGGAATTCAAAGTAGTTAAACTCCTCTCACCCACATACAACACTTCCCCATTAACTATAACTCCTATAAAATCACCCAATAATTACTAACAACATAAATATTAAATTATAAATATAACTATAAATAAACTACACCCATGCCACGTCACCCACAAATTCACGTACGTAACAAGGAGAGAGAGAAGAGTCAATAAAAGATAAATTGTTTGATCAATTTAAACCAATAATGATCTTTAACGATGCTACAACGTATGACTTCAACAGTTCCCACTTAATTCTCACGGATTTCTAATTCTTTGAATGAGCTAGCGTCTTCACACTTCGCACAACAATGGCAGCAAATATTTGCTGCACCCACCCTCTAACCATACATATCAATAACTCTCTTAATCTATTTCCCCCCAACTACCCACCTCAACCCTACTCTCTTAATCTCTTCCCCCAACTACCAACCCCGGCCTTTCCATTAAACAAAAAAGAAATTAAAAAACTGATTTTACTGAACATTAGCTTTGCCTAATGGTAACAATTTTGGCTCGAAAAATCCATCTTTATGAGAGGAGATCATGAGATCAAATCTTATCATATTTGGATGTGTATTGTGTGCCCCCTAATCAAACCCTTGAAGAAGAAGAAAAAGAAAAACTCAGGGCTCCTACCCTCATAATAATTTATTATTATTATTTATTATCGTTATCATGAACATTAGCGTCTTCCCTCTAATTCTAGAATCTAGATTAGCATCATTAATTATTTATTAATTATGAACAAAATACTTCAAACATTACAAGTATATCCCTATATTTATTTATCGTCAAAGCGTCAGAATTCCACATTAATTTCACACTTTTGAAAGGACCTCTTCAAGTTCAAACTTCTCACTGAAGGTACAGGCTACAGAGAAGAGACCTTCCCCGGTTAGTTATTATAAAAAACAATTCTCAATCTCTCTCTCTCTTACTTAGGGTTCTAGATAAGACATAAGAAGAGTCAGTCAGGGGTACGTACCCAAAAAAAAAAAAAAAAAGTCAAGCATTTGTAGGTAGTAGGTACCCCCATTAAGAAAAATAAAAAATTGAAAGTTTTCCTGTCTTTGTAGAAAATATATATATATATATATATATATATCTACTTTTGAGTTTTCCTTTGGGTTTTTTTTGGTTGTCAGGGGAATGCAAATATTTGAGGTAAAGTAAAAATTTTTTTTTCATAAAAAATAAATTTAGATGTTTGATTGCAACCGAAATATATTTTACATATGAAAAAAGTTTCACTTATATATTAAAATTTTTCATTTTATTTTTCTACCAAAATAGGAAGAAAAAATAAAACCCGTAGAACCAATGATGGCCTTTCCCTTTCTTTTCAATCATTTTTGTTTCCTTTCTCCTTCTTAGGAGCTTTGGATGGTTAATGTTGGCTTGGAAGTTCTTCTTTACTACTAAGATGAAAAGGGCTTTTCGTACGCTCTTTAGTCTATTATTTTTAATTAGGATTGTCTACGCATTAAGTTGCAGAACTGTGATGCACCAAATAATAGTAGGAGAGCATTCTCTTAGCAAGTGGCATAGATTCCAATAGCCACAAATATCCTTCTTATGTGATGGTGAGGAACAATGGGGTTTTGCTTAAGACAAAGTATGGAGATTTGAACGACAGTCACGGTATCACTTCACTTCATTTCTTTTGCAACCAAACAACTCAAAAGGGAAAAAAAAAATAAAAAATTCCTTCCCTTCACTTCACTTCCCTTCCCTTCCCTTCCCTTCCCTTGCAATCAAACGCAGCCTTATTAAATTATTCACCATAAATTTCAGTTAACAAAATTACACAACATTGAATTTTGGGTTTACAAAATTATCCACTAGAATGTCTATTCCTCCCTTACCTACATCATTTAACATTTTTACCCTTGATCCAACACCTCACCATCTTCCCTTTGACACCATCCCCTGCTACCCCACCCTCGCTCTCGCTTGTTGATGATAGATCCGACGACCATCGTCTCTGGCCACGTTACAATCTTCTTTGCTAACGCGCCCACTTCCTCCTCGCTTCAAAGAACATCCAATGTGGGAATCAAGACATGCTGTGATTCATCTTTGAAAAGCTCTGAAGTGCTGTCATAGGTGCGAACTCCGATTCTTTATCATTGATGGCACCACCATCTCCCCAGTTGTAGGTGGGTAATTTCCTTGTCTTTAGTATCATCATCAACCAATTCTCTGCTACTATATATCATATCAGTAAACCTTGATTTTCCAGTACTAAAAGGATGGAATTAACCGATTAATAAAGTAAGTGATTATTGAATTATGAAATCAAACATGAAAAATTGCTGTGGTGTGAGTGGGTTGGACTAGGTTCTCACATGTTCCAGGGATCTACACAAGTGAGCAAAAAATATCTTGTAAGAAGGTATTGGGTGTCGTTCATGCCGAAGGTAGCCTTAGATTTTGTCAGTGGGGGCATGAGGATTGCAGGGGATGGGGCAGGAGCAATTGCAGCTAAGGGTGGGGCTTTATCCAATACGCTTTCTTCTTCTTCTTCACCTCTGCAGATCCACCACAAATCACACCAACACCAAACCCTGGCCCTGACAGCGGAGGATCCAATTCTCCCTTTCCCAAATCCGGTTCTCCGACGCTCGGACTCTCTACCAACTTCTACTCTCCTTCACCGCATCCACCATCTCATCTGGTACCTACTTCTCTAGCAACACCAGCACCATGGGGTTGCAACGCGAAGCAAGGAGGTAGGGGCAAGAGAAGGGAAGATGGACAAAAAAATAGGAAGATAAGGGTAGGATACTGTTTTGGTTAGTTTTGTAAACCTAAACTCAGAGAGGGTAATTTGATAAGGCAAATCCAAAAATAGGTAACCTTGTACTTTTCCAAAGAAAAAACACTATTGAATCTCGATTGAATTCTTGGATCATTGTTTAACTCCCACTCCCTACCTGAAGGTATTGATCCCCATGGTGTAAAGTGGTGAAGGTTAAAATACAGATTTTGTAATATTTACAAGGATAAGTGTTTTTTATTCCATAATAGCCCTTGCACCCTGCCCCCTGTGTTTGTGGTGTAGGAACTGCTCTTGGACAAAAACTTTATCTATGTTTACAACTAACAACATGGAATTTCTCAATAAATATTAATTAAGAAATTTTCTCGTCTTAAATAATTTCTATCTTTATTTTTTTGTCTTTTTAGTATAAAACATTTGTTCTTAGGGTAAATCTTATCATTTTAAATATGTGCTCGAACAATATGTTGACAATAATGTAATAATAAGTCATTTTGAAAATTTTTTTTTTTTTTTTTTTTTGTATCCTTGATTTGAAGAACTTTTGGAAATAAGAAAGGAACACCAAAGAAAAAAAATTATGAAGCTCTATATATCTATAGAGGTATCATTTAGTGGAAGTATCAATTGGTCGTGCCTATACTCTTCCACCGTGATCTATCTATTGAAGGAATGACTCGGCCTCAGTCGATCTCATATCAGACTCAGTCAAGTTCCGACTTTAACTTGGCTTCTCCTAATCAGCCTTTAAACAGGGTAATGCACCAATAAAGCTATAAATGGTCTTTCATTGTCTTAAGACTTAAGAAATTTTAGTATATTTTATGAACTCATCAAAAATTTAGAAATATCAATACACTTATTTACATTGAATAGTTGAATAATTGATATATATATATATATATATATAAGTGCACATGTTGGCATTCAATAAGTGACAGACAGAAAGTATTTTAACCTACGAATTTTTAATATCTATGCTTTTAGAAAGTACTTTAAGTTTTAACTCATAAATTTTTTTCCTAATTTGTACACACATAATTATTATAGGGAGTAGATTGACCTCAAAAGAATTTGGCACTTTAAAAAGTTTCATTGAAGAAATGGTTCTTAATTAGTTTTGATATCCAAGTAGAAACTCATATTGTTCAAAGTGATTGACTCTTGCAAACTTCCTCCCCCCAATAATAAGTTATCAAAATACCCATAAAGAATTAATGTAGAGCCTTGCTCCCTAAACCCGGCTTATTGACCGATTGGTTCGGTTTGGTCATGCAGGGTCCAAATCGAAAATGGTTGACATCAAATACAAGATGGTCAGACACGATTAAGCTGATACCTGAAGTGGTTCGCATGCCTAAGCCATGCCCTTTGCACGTATCATAAAGCCATGTACGAATAGGAAAGGTATGATATCTTATTGGATTATGAGAACTTAATCCACGATAGGTGGCGAGAGTGAGATATGCGATAAGAATCCATTTCCCACCAAAATACAGCAAGATTGGCCTTATTTTGGCCAGCTGATGGGTGGTCACTAGTGGATGCGAATCCCCTAATGTGATCCACCTGTAGGGAAGCGTGGGTTCTCCGTCGTAATGAAGTCACGTGTATCCAATAATGCCAGTTATTTTGCTCGGTATCACAATTTAATGGGTTTTGGTCTACAGAAGGACAAAACCAAATAAGCCTTAGTAGATATTTACAACTCAAGGTATAAATAGCATTTACTCCTCTTTCTCCCCCCATTTATTATTTCGCATTTACTCCTCTTTCTCCCCCCATTTATTATTTCAGCAAGAGTTTGGTGGAGAGGAGTAAAGAAGAGGGAGAAAAGAGGGAATAGAAGGGAAGGAAGTGTTTCTCCTTGATTTCCGTAGCCGCAGCTTGCCTTTTCGTCATTGGAATAGTCATCGGCGCCTTGAGATATATATATTGAGGTAAGTATCGCCATAAACCCTTGGAATATGATGAAACCCTTTTGTGTGTGGTCAAATCAAGGAGTTAATAGAAACGTTATGTGATTTCTTGGAATGTTTAATGAAGAAAACGAAGATCTAAAAGTATTTTGGTGACGTTTTGAGTTAGGAAACAGAATCCTAAGTTTTTGGGGTTTCTTGAGCCAATGTATGATTTTGTTACACGCTGATAGTACCCTGAAGCCCAGGCAAGACCTGTGGGTTATACCGTCGAGTCTAGGTACCTGCTAGTCTTACCCACCTGTAGGCATCCGAAGCCTAGGTAAGATTGGGGGATCACCCTGGTGGGTCTGGCACCCACCAATTTTGAATTAGCCTTGGGGTCCTACCGACGGGTAGGACCAACGAGTACCAGACCCACCTACCCATCGGTGTGTATCTGAGTGCTGTTTATTTGGGTAGTTTGCACAAGTGGGTCCTCCTAGCCACATGTATGACCCACCTGTAGCCCAAATGAGCTCCGTATGAACTCAAACTCATCGACAGTCTCCTTCGCATTATTAAATGCATTGTGACTACATCTTTCATCGTTTAATGGTTCTGAAATGGACGTATTCTAAGTTCCTTATCTGTGTTAGGTTTCTAGACATTCTTCTTCACACGTTAGATCTTACCCGTGCTGTGTACACATATTCTCGTTCAAGAATAGGTAAGTGGGGAGAGGACGTTGATTTTATTTAGGGAGTGTTTGTGGCATCATGTTTATTGTATATATATTATTTTGACATTATGAATGCCATTCTCATGTATATGCTTCACTACTGCTAGATGCACACATAAATTGTTATGTTGAATCGTTTCATTCACAAATACTTACTTATTGCTTTGAATCATGAGCATGGATTAATTGATTGTGGGATTATGATGATGATTAGTCGGGTATGTATTGGATGGCTAGATTAGAGGTCGTAGTCTACTTGGAAATGAATGCATTGGTACACCGTGGAATGAGACATTAAAGTACTATGCAGCTGTACTATCTTATATAGGAGCATGTGGTTAGGATTTAACATTTCCTCGTGCTACAACCTTACCAACATGGGTTTAGGTGTTGGGTTATCACTGGGGGGAAGCATCGGTCAAGGACCGCCGTGGTGGTTAGAAGTACGCCCGGTTGATCATTAGGATAGTTGAAAACCTTGGTGATACATTCAGAGGGTCAACCGTACTGCATTTATTTTCTATTGTGGTTCGGCTACATTTACTTTTTCGAGTGCTCACGGTTGACCTTCTTCCACAATCTTATGGGCATATCACAGGACGGAAAAAGTGTCTCGAACCTAAGGCATACCCACATTGTGGTTGTGAGTAGCACGTAACCTATGACTTAGTAATATTGCGTAGGTGGATAGGACTAAAATGAATCTCATGCATATAATATCATTTGAATTGCAACTGCTTGTGTGAGTCTTTCTTTTCATTTACTGAGCTAGTGAGCTCACCTTTCATGTACACACATTTTTAGATGATTTTGTAGGATTCCCAGTAGAGGAACAAGTGTTGGGGTCCACCGACAAACCTCTAGTGGGGGATTAGTGGGTTCCAGAAGGATTTGATCATGAAGTTGGATGCCCGTGCAAGAGTTGTGTTGCGAGGCAACAATAGTTATCACCAAAAATAGTTCTTGTTTTTTTTTTTTTTTTTTATTCTTTTGGTATATTCTCCCTTTTTATGGTCTCGATAGTTAAATTGTTATTTTTATGTAATTATCATACTTACGGGCCCACATGTAAATATACTATGTATAACAATTTGGCTATTAAGAGTATATGGGGATTTATAGGTATTTATATATGACAAAACTTCCGCTGAGTTACATAATTATATTTCCATGATTATATGTGGCATGCTATATTGTGGTTATTGTATCAGATGATCCTAGTGGTTTTGGGTTACCTAAAGGGAACCCAATGACTGATCCGGTTCTATGTGAACGGGGCGTGACAATTAATCTTTTGGATGGAGTAGTGTGAGGTCATGTTTCAGGTACAATTGAGGAAACAATTGAGTTATCTCTTTTATGTTCTTATCTTTATCCTTTCAAGTCTTCTTGGAATAGGTTGCATGTATGATGCTCCATGACAAGATTGAAAGTGAATTAGACCTTCTAATAGAAACCATTCTCAGAAGATGGAATCTCGATTATTTTGATAAATTCCAAATTAGAAAATGTATAATTTAAGTGGCAAAGACCACAACACTAGTTAAGATAGGAAGTCTTTAAATTGGCCATGTTCTCTATTTAGCTACCAAGCACAACAGTGAAATAGTTGGTGAAGAGAGATGCAAAGTACAAGGCATAATAAATCAAGTTGAAAGCAAAGGTAATAAATAAACCATCTTCATATGTCTACACTGCACATAGAATTTCAATTATAAAATACAGAAACTTCTGCCTGCAGATTTTGCAAAACAAATTATTGCATGTACCTTTCAATTAAAAAATAAAAAGGGAAAAGAACCATGGAAATATAAAGAAATCAACCTAAAAAACAATAACCTAGAAAAACATAGAAAATTACTGAAGGATGAATTCAGGTAGATCATTCAGTTGCTTACCTTGATGCGAAACAGAGATGTAAGAAAGGTTTCTTCGACAAACCCGACTTCAGAAGAAAGTATCTTTTGGCCTCTCGTGCCTTGTCTTGTCTCATCTTATGTCATCTCTTTTCTGCAAGGGCCAAGGGAGAGTTAACCAAGATGGAATCTATTTGGTTCCTCAATTAATAGTTCAATCAGTTAACCAAGATGAACAAAATAAGTTTTCGTTCAGCCTAAAATCCTCTTCAGCCTCCCTAAGCAAAGATCGAGAGAAAGAGAGAAAGAAGAATCTTACCTTGAGGTAAAGAACTTGTGAGGTTCTAGAGGTTTTTGGGTTGCAAATGACGGTTGGGACCACAGTGCACGAGGGAGATATGATTGACTATTGAGAGCCAGAAAAACGTGTGTGTGAGAGAGAGAGAGAGAGAGTGAGAGTGTGTGTGTGTGTGTGTGTGTGTGTGTGTGTGAGGATCGTTCGGTGGTCTCTCTTCTTGGAGGCTTATAGTCGTGTTGTGTCTTTTGGTGGTCTACCTTCTAGGAGGCTTTTGGGTTGCAAACAATGGTTGGGAACACTATGCAAGAGAGAGACCTTTCTTCTTCTATCATTTTCCCAACTAGAGCAGGGATTCTTCTATCCCTTCTATATTTTAAATATTTAGTTTTAATATAAAAGAATAATAAAAAAATATTTTTGGAATTAAAGCTATGTTGGGATAACCATGAGGTGAGGTGGCAAGCGAGATTAAGGATTTCATACCGATCCCTATTATTTTCCAATCCCCAAATAATGATCCCACGATTTGACTCATTAATTCCTAATTATAAGGGATTTTTACTTCCCTTTTCTCCTCCTCGTTTAGGGAAAAGGAAGAGAGAGAGAGAGAGAGAGAGAGAGAGAGAGAGAAAGAGAGAGAGAGAGAGAGAGAGAGAGAGAATGCCCACGTGGGTTATTATGTGCCATTTTTTCTCTTTCGTTTGGAGGGTTTTTTGGTCAGTTATAAAGTTTTTATGTAGATGTCAATGGTCCTTTTTGTCTTCTTGAAAAAATATACCAAAGATAGGGAGTACGTACTTTTTAATAGTAGTATGATATATATATATATATATTTATATATAAACGGTCAGGCTAAACGTGTTGGTCCAAGCTAGGCTTGTAAATGGGTTGGACCGATCAGATGCCCATCGAGCTTACCCCTTGCACTGTGTTCTACCTTTTTATAAACATGCTACACCCAATACGTTTAATATTGATGCAAACCGAGCAAATCTTTAAGTGTGAAAATCGTTTACAATAGCTACACCGATGCAGTGAACATCAGGTGGCTAAAAACTCTTTAAGGCACATGCCCAGATACTCTTAGCCGTCCAATGCTAATTTTCAAATGGTGGGATGCAATGGATCAAATTAATGTGACATTTGGATTGGACAATCTCATCAAGTAAAACAAAAACGAGATAAGATTAGTTTTTTCCACTCACCGTCTAGTACACTAGTCTGTGTCATAAGTACGGGTAGAGAGTTAGGAGAATCGAGTCCGATTTTTTGAGAGTCAACGGCGAGTATACTGTCACACTGCACACCATAGGCAAATCAATCTATTCCTTATTTTATTTTATTTTTTTCTTATGGCTCTGTTTGATTGCAATGAGAATTTAAAGGGAAGGGAAGTGAAATTTTCGTACTTTTAAAAATAAATGTTTATAATTATTACCCCATATGATTGTATAAACTACTTAATTTTTTTAAACTTATTTAGTAATGATGTATTTTACATGTAATTTTTATTTTTACATATTATAGCAAAGGATTTTGGATGTAAAGTATTTACAACTAAATATGGAATGATTTGAAGTAAATGTTAAAGTTATATGGAAAATGATTACATATATTTCTTTTTCAAGTATGAAAATTTCACTTTCCCCTTTAATTCTCCTTGCAATCAAACATAGCCTATGGGAGAAGCCAAATTAGTCTATTTTTTTCTTTTTTAGGGTTACAAAAATCAGTCTATTCATTGGAAGTAGAAAAGCAGAAAAGTAGATGGCAAGAAAGAAACAGGAATAAGGAAAAGAGAGTGAAATTTCAGTGTGGCCATCGTGTTAGATGAGAATGACCGAGTACGACATTCTCGGTAACCCATATCCTTCGGTTTACTAATATATATATATATATGCACACACACACACACTTGCAAATGCATGTTGGTGAAACATTTTTTTAGTGAGGTTTTAGGTTCTACGTAAGATGGATTTAACAATGATTCAAAAAAAAATATATTTTTTTTTCTTTCCCTTCTTTTGTGTGAGAAATAGATGTGTGTGATGTAGATTGGGTTTTAGTACTGGGCTAACTCTCCGTTTGTATCAAAGTTAGAATTTTTTTTTCTTTTACTTCCACTTAAGTTTTCTTTTTTGTATTTTAATATAAAAACAATGGGTTTTGACTATCATTTTACTTTCAATAAATAGACTGATACATACAGAACTTACTGTAATAGGGTCTGAAAATTTAATTCTTCTGGTATTTACAACACATCATTTATACTCTTTATGGCCCTTCAACGGTTTTTTTTATAAAAGGATTGAACAAGCTGAATTAGTCAGAATCGGGATTAGTGGGTTTGTGTATTCTTGATTCTTGAAATGCTGAAGAGGGTAGTATAAGGAAATTACAAGGAGGTTAACGACCCGATTTACCTTGTTGCTTTGCATATTTCATTGTTATAAGAAAATGATATGATGACTTTAATCATATATCAATTAATATTAATATGGCTTTATCACAAGAGAAATATTCTAAATAACCATTAAGCCATAGTTACACGATTGTCAGTGTCATATATACACAAATGAAAGCCACCAACCCAATATCTTAAAAAAATATCATCATTTTTGTTCATTAAGATACCAAAATGGATGATTGACTCATTCCATACTACAAATAATAGTAGGAATTCCTTTGAGATCATTGATTTATATTTCTCAATGATATCCCATGATCAAAACAATTGGTTGAATCCCATGAAACCATTTCATAGAAGTTCATTGATATATTTTCTTTCCTCCAAGATCCCTTGTTTGATCGGCCCCTTAGAGGTAAAGTGCCTATCAAACTCTCTCAATCGATCGGCATCGATCTTTCATCTTTCTAGCGCAAATGAATAGCATTGTTTCACTTCGATCCAATTATCATTGATTTTCTCGATCCCTATTCTTTTTTACCTTTTTCCAAAAAAGGGAGATCTACTGCTTACTTCTCACGGAAACTCTTGATTTATACAATAGTCAATTCGTTTGTGTATCTTTATGATCTCCTTTCCTTCCATTCATCAGATTTTTTTTTTTTTTTTTTTGACCAATACAACAGTTGTATATCCCGCTTCTTAAACACCGGTCTGATTTCGCGATTGAACCGGTTTAACCATGCAGGAACCGAGCCAAAGGATGTTAGAGCGGGTTCCCTATGGGCTATGATGGCACGGGTGACCTTAAACACCGGCTGGCCCGACAAGTCCGAGCCAGTGCCAGAAGAGACGGGAGTACCCAAACCGTGTACGTGCACCTACCATAAGGCTATGTACGGATAAAACAGGTATTATATCTGTATTTTAAGATATATACGTATGCTACAATGTATGCCTGAGGTGGGGTTTGGGCCGAGGTCCGAGCCCGGTCAAAATCCCAAGTTCTGACTCTCGGGTGGGTATGGCAGGTGGGTACACCCACCCACCTGAGTGACCCATCCGACACTATTCACTTAATTAGGAATAGTATATAAGACTTTATGATTTCTTTTCTTTCCATTTATTACCCTCGTACGTTTGGTGAGAAAAGTAAAGAGGAGAGAGAAAAGAAAAAGGAAGAAGGAAGGAAGAGGAAGAAAGGAAGGATTTCCGTGGCGCCGAAGCTAGATCTTGCCACTCCGGTGCCGGGAGAGTAATCTTCAACTCGAGATCTACAGTTGGAGGTAAGAGAAGTTGGGTTTTATGAACGTTCACCATACCCGAGCTTTAAACCCTCGATTCGAGTGTGATTTCTTGAGATCTTGTAAATACCCTTTGAAATGATGAATCTAAGGTTTAATAGATGATTTATGTGTTGATCTTGAAGGATTTGAAAAGATATTGACAAGGTAGAAGGAGCATTGTGAGTTGGAAGTGATTTGGAAGGTTTGAAGTCATTCTTGAGCAAAGAAGGTAAGATGGCTCCCCTCACTTGAATCTAACTTAGATCTAAGCTAGAACCATCCTATAGGACTTTAAAGGTGTGAAGAATGGATTGAGAAAAGCCCTATTTGGGTCCCCAAGGAATGGAGGAAGTTGAGAAGAAACTGGGGTTTTTCCGCCAAAACCGGCGGGTACAACCGGCGGGTCCCTACCCGCCTGAGAGCACCCACCTGAGAGGACAGGGGGTCCCTGGCCAAACCGGCGGGTAGGACCGGTGGGTAGACAGCCCACCTGTCTGACCCACCTGAGTGGCCAGAATGTGATTTTTAGGTCCGATCGAGCCCAAATCGGACGTGTGACCTTCTTTCGATGTTCTAAACACGATTTTGACGTCAGATTTCATTAATTTTGATTCTAAAATGGTGAAGTACTAACCCCTCTCAATTATGTTAGGTTCACCAAATCCTACCCGATTCGCTCCGGATCTCACCCGTACCGAGCGGGAATCCTTGTACGCTACAGGTAAGTGGAGAGAGGACGTTTGGCCTATTTCAAGGCATTTGGTTGGCATTCATATAACTATATCTAATTTAGTCATGTCATCATGAATATGCTATATAGATTAGTCATTTCACACATTGATGTGCATTTATGCTATGTTTACTTTTCAAATGCAAATTGAATGAGATGTTATATGTCGAATGTGTACATCATGTTGCATATTGCATTGATAGACTAGATGCCGTTGTCGGCTTGGAAACGAATGCATTGGTGGCCCGTGGTATGGGACACGGAGGCACTATGCAGTCGTACTACATATAGGAGCATGCGGTATTAGGATTTTCACCATCCCGTGCTACGACCCTTCCCAACAGGGGTTAAGGTGTTGGGTTGCCATTTGGGGGGAAGCAGGGGTCGCGGTTGTCGGACACTGTGGCGGTTAGGCATTACGCCCAGCGAGTCATGTAGGACAGTCGGCAACCCCGGTGGTATTTCAAGAGGGCCAATCGTACTGCTTTTAAATTGCTGGAGTCAGCACTGTCATTTAATTTATTTACATTCTGTTGAGAGCCGGTGGACGGCATTGTCTTTATTTTTCCGAGTACTCACGGTGGGCCTTCTCCAACAGCCCTATGGGCGTATCGCGGGAGGGAGTTCGCGGCTCGTACCCGGAGTATACGCGCACTGTGGTTGTAGTAGCACTAAAACCAAAGACTTAGTAATGTTGATTAGGTGTATGTGATTTAAAATGACTTGCATGGCATGTAGTGCATATGATGTGTTGTGATGTGTGGACTGTTGTGTGTGGTCCACCTCTCTACTTACTGAGCTAGTGAGCTCATTCCACGTGTGCATCCCTTTTTAGATGATTTTGCAGGTCATGCATCTGAGGAGCATGGGGTGGGTCCCACAGTCGAGTTTCCTGAGGAGGACTGGTGGACCCCTGAGGAGTTTGAGCACGGCGTAGACTGCGCGTGTGAGAGCTGTGCTGTGGGACAGCGGTTCTGAGGCCGAGCTGAGCTCCAGCCTTGATACCGAGCCGAGCTGTGTACTCTGATGATTCGATGATTTCCTATATATATTTGATATTTGAACTTCATTCTTTTTGTGTATATATCATGCCTACGGGCCCAAATGTATATAATTATTGTATCACCATTTGGGTATCAAGTATATGGAAATTATTTACAGGTAAAACTTAGTCTTCCGCTGATATGATGAATTGATGTTAGTGTGTGTATGCTGTGGTGGAATACAGTATCTGATGATCCTGGCAGGTTTGGGTTAACCGGTGTTAACTCGGTCACCGCTCCGGTTCAGGGTGAACGGGGTGTGACAAATGGTGGTATCAGAGCGTGATGCTCTGCTCCGCTTACAGCATACCATTAGAATCCCGTAGACTCTATAATAGGAAAATGGGGTTGGGTAAAGATAAAAGCTTGAAGATTAAAAGTCAAAGAAAGAAAGTATAAAATGGAGTTATATTATAAGTTGCATTCATGGCATGCGTGAGTGTAGATAAAAAGGTAATTAGATTGGAACTATAACCTATAAAGTACTACTTCGAAGAAATTTCGGCAGCATAACGGCGTAAAGTGGGATTTCCAAAAATTTTACACAAAACCTGATAAACAACAGATAATAATATAACCAAGAGCACAGATAGAAAAATCACATCACCACAAAACCACACAGGTATTCCACATATGAAAACACCACCATAATCCATTATCCAAGGACATTTTATTCCATAAATGAAATCAAGTTACATTGCAATTACAAGGAATGAGATAAATAAATACACAATGTCTACAAAAAGAGAGAAAATGGATAAACAGCTAGTGTGGGCAAGCCAACCCCTCACTGGTCGTCGTCATCGTCGTCGATGATCACCACGTTCGCCGGAGGCCTGGAGTTGACGTTGAAGTGATGATCGTAGTAATCGAACCTCGTGTTCACCAACCGTACCTCCCTCCGAAGCCGGCCATAGTCTGCTGAGATAGCGGTGGCCCTAGTGTCCAAGTCCTGACCCAGCCTACGGAAAGAATCCTCCAAAGTGGTCTGCCTGGAGGCAATCTCGTCCAGCCGCCTCAGTATCTGGACCTGGCCATCCTGCAATGCCCGCATGGAGGCTGTCCTGCCCTCATAGTCGTAGTCACCACTCCCAGGTGGTGGGGCTCCATATGGTGGGGCTGCAGCTCCGGAAGAACTAGGACCCGGACCTCTCGACTCCTAAGGCACCTCCTCAGGAATGCCACCACCCATCGGCTCCTCCTCGTCCTGAGGAACGTAGTCCTCATCCTCCTCACTGGACTCCTCCTCCATGGGGACATCCACCACAGGGGCAGCCCTCCTACCCCTACCTCTCCGAGCTCCCGATCTAGGAGGTGAATCCATGAGGGTATGGAGACCCATCTTCAAGAGGTTGCTCCGATCGAACCTATCAGCCGGAGTCTTCCCCTCCTCTCCGCTCAGATCCACCCCAAAGAACTCGAAGATCCTAGTGAGGATCCTGCCGTAGGGGAATCCTCCGTCCTCTGGGTGGGAAGCATGGTGCTCCATCGCTCTGAGGATGATATAGGGAAGGCACAAGTGCTCCCCGCCTCCCTCTGCGGCTGTGAAAATACAAAATGCTATGAAAGCCGCCATGAAACCTACCTGGTTCCGATGACCTCCTCTGGGGAGCAGGTTGAACTGGATCAACCGGGCGAAGAGACGGACCTCAGGGAAGAAAGATGTCTCGGACTCCGGGCGACTGCTGCTGCCGCAGATGGTCTCGTAGATGAAGTCCGATGTCTCCATGCTTATGAACGGTCCCTGAGGCCTACTCCTGGGGGGACTGTAGTATCGGTGTCCCACCGCCGAAATGCCCAGGATACTGGCCAAGGTGTCTACCGTCAGCTGAATATCCACTCCCTTCACCAGGCTGCTGATAGTGAATTCCCCGTACTGATACGATACCTCCAGGTTGCAATAAAACCGACGGACGAGCTGCTCGTAGCACGGTCGGTCTACCTGAAGAATCGAGTCCCAGCCCAATGCTGAGAACCTCTCCTGAAGCCTGGCCTTGTGGAAGTCCTCGACTACCACGGTCTTTTCCATCAACACTGGCCCCTTCAGGAAGTTGGGCCAGTTGGCTGCGGCCTCTGCACTAGTGAAGTGCTCCTCATCATAGTCTGAAGGGTCAGACTGAGCGGGTGCAGGTCTCCCTGTGCGATGAGCTGAAGTGCTGGTCTCCGCACTTTTCCGCTTGGAAGCGGTGGTCTTGCGTCGAACGCCAGAGGAAGATGGTCCTCTGCCGGTGCGTGAAGACATCCTGGCAATAAGGAAAGAAAGTTGGGTTAGTACAGCAAGAAAAGACAGCAGCATCAAAGAAGGGAAACCCAAAACCCAGTTTATGCAAAACGGGAACGGCGACAATCTGAGAACGATAGGAAACTTATGACATGAAGCACAATAGTTGACAACGCATAGGAACATGTCAAAACAGCAAAGGACAGCAAAAGCAAAGAGTATAAGTAAAATGAGGAAATTCAAGTACATGGTGCAAATTCGAATAAAATGGAGAGCAACCGGAAACCATAGGACTAAGACGAGATAACGTAGTAGTGGGATGACGAAAATGCAAGAACATGCCCAAATAGACTATAGAGTTCTATAAATACAGGTATGAATGAAAATCAAGGAAATCAATGCCAAAAATAGGAATTTTCATGGGAAAACATAGAGATTCCAAGCATAATGGTTGATTCCTGAAATCTAAGGCATATTAAGCATAAAACAAGTGAAATGTACTATGAAGGAATCACCAATTTGAGAAAAGGATCAACAATGTAAGAAATCCCCAAATTTGGGAAACCTAGGGCACAAATTGGGGGTTCTTCCCCAAATGAAGAAACAAATTCTTATAAACTACGAATGACTACAGTAGAATCATCATAAACACATGGAAAGACTATTCTATGGTGAAAAATAGAGAAAGAAAGCCTAGAAAGTAAACCCTATTCAAGCATTTCACCAAATTGAAATTCTGGAAAAAGGAGAAGAAGAGGAACTTACTTGGATGAAGATGAGTTGACTCCTCACTAAAGCGCCGAGTGGATGAGTGGAACCGCGAGTAGGAGCGCCGAGTAGACTCCCAAGATCGTCCAAAAGGAAAAGGAAGAAAGAGAGGGGAGAGAGTGAGAGTGACAGGCAAAACAGGGATCTTCAGGCCCTGTTCGTGTTTTAACACGGGCCTGACCGGCGGGTCAGACCGACGGGTCCCTACCCGCCGGTTTGGGGTGTTGGGACCGGCGGGTCCCTACCCGCCGGTTCATCCCACCTGTTTGGACAGAAGGGAAAATTGGAAATTTTGAAATTTTTTTTTTCTTTCTTCTTTTCCCTTCTCTTCTCCTATTGTGATTTCATTGGTTTATGGTGGAAATTAGTCCTATGATCAATAGGCTACGGTCAAGTGGGACCATTAGCATGTATGTTGTGAACTTTGCCTGTATCTTGGAATTGAGCTATGATTAATTACAGGCTATCATACACTACCACACCTCACATAATGGCATATGATTGTGCCTAAATCAGTCTATGGTGTTTAACCAATATGGTGTGTGATGTGTTCCAGGTACAGTGATACGATGGTACGTACTAGATCTGGTAGTAATGCCCGAGGTACCTCGCGGGGTCCCCGTCGGGTCGGTCGACCACAAAATCCTAGAGGGTCCCGTTCTGTGGGGCATACCTCACCTCCACTACCTCCAGAGACCCTTGGTCAGGGTGGGGCACATGGGGACCCACCTATGACTGCACTCCCGGACCCTCCACCGGCCATCACACCGGGAGATGTTGCTACAATAATTCAGCAGTCCCAACAAGCTTTCCAGCAACAAATGCTTCAGCAACAGCAAGCATTTATGACTGCTATCCAGCAACAGTTGGACTTTTCTCAACCGGGTCAACCTCCCCGGGTACCCACTCCGGAGGACCCACCTGTAGGATCGGGAACGGGACCACAAGTGGTGGGTACACCTCCAATCCCACCATTCGGTATTCCTCAGCATGGGATGCCTCCTCCATACTCCTACTATCCCGTCTATGCTCCTAACTTCCCGACGACGAGCAACACGTCAAGGGTAGTGGAGTCTTTCAAGAGGAACTTACCACCGGTATTCTCTAAGGTGGGGAGTGATCCTCTAGAACCGGATCAATGGATCCAAGAATTGGAGAAGATATTTGAGGTGCTTGAGTGCACGGATGCCCAGAAGCTCATCTGTGCTGGGTTACAACTCAAGAAAGAGGCAAATTCGTGGTGGCAAGCTTCCAAGCCTATATTGATGGCTGCTCATCCAGAACCCACTTGGGAGCAGTTTAAGGAATTATTCTTGGATAACCATTATCCGCACAGTTTCAGGAACCAAAAAGAGACTGAGTTCATGGCCTTAACTCAAGGAGGTAAGACTGTCCTTGAGTATCAGCAACAATTCGAAAGTTTGTTCCATTTCGCCCCAAGGCATATGCGAACAGCTGAAGAGAAGGCAGCAAGGTTCCTAAAAGGCCTAAAGGCATCTATTGGGTCTGTGCTTGAAGTCTTGGATTTGATCGAATATTGCCAGATTGTACAGAAGGCCAAAACAATGGAAGATAAGCAAAAGGGTGAACAGTCCCTCACTCCTGGACTGTGGAAGAGAACAAATCCATTCCCAGACGCGGGAAATTCCTCCAAAGCCTACCGTGGATCATACAGTTCTGGGCCTATGTATAGGCAGCCCTATAGGCCATCTGGCTATCCTTCTAGGCCAGCTGGTGGTTCGGGTTCTACACCCTTTCGCCCGAACACTAGTGTGGCACCTACAGCTCCAAGGCCACCCCGACCTCCATCTGCAGCGGGTCAAGTGCCGAGGGGCCCCGCTCCAGTTCTGACGTCTCTTAGATTCGTTGTTTCAACTGCCATTCCTATGGGCATTATGCGAAAGACTGTCGGGCCCGACCAGCCTTGCCCTCCGGCCAGCCCTCTGCGTACCAACCTCCCTTACCTCGAGGCAGTCAACCGCAGGGAAGGATGTATGCCTTATCAGCCGAGGAAGCTGAGGCTAGTACCGAAGTTGTAGCAGGTACATTTTAAATTAAGAAGTTCATTATGATTCATATTGATGACCTGCTGAAATTAATTTACATTGTTATATTAGGTATCCTACCCATATCGGGCATACCAGCCTATGTTTTATTTGATTCAGGAGCTACCCATTCATTCGCATCTAAGAGATTTGTAGCGAAACTTGGGATGTCACCCAGGATCCTAGACCAGGGAATGATTGTTAGTATGCCTACTGGTAAAATTGCACAGTTGAAGGAAGTGTATGGGCCGTGCCCGGTGGAGATTAGGGGGAAGAACTTTGATGCACAACTCATTAAGTTCAATATGCAGAATTTTGATGTTATATTGGGTATGGATTGGTTGTCGGCTCATCGAGCTAATGTGATCTGTGCGGAAAGGCTGATTAAGGTAACAGATGACGAAGGGAAAGAGTGGGTATACCGAGCAGATACAATAAAAAGGGTGAAGAAGGTCCTCGTCTCCGCTCTTCAAGCGGTAAAGTTGCTAGAAAGTGGATGTCAGGGTTTCATAGCCTCGGTACTCGATGTTGATGCAAGAGTCACACCCCTAGAAGAAGTAAAAGGTGGTTAAGGAGTTTCCCGATGTTTTCCCAGATGATCTGATGCATTTACCTCCTGATAGGGAGTTGGAGTTTGCCATAGACTTGACTCCTGGAGCAGCTCCAGTATCTAAGGCTCCATACAGGATGGCACCAGCTGAATTGAAGGAGTTGCAGTTGCAATTGCAAGAACTATTGGAAAAGGGGTTTATTCGCCCAAGTGTTTCACCTTGGGGAGCCCCGGTGTTGTTTGTCAAGAAGAAGGATGGTAGTTGCGTATGTGTATAGATTACCGGGAGTTGAATAAGCTGACCATTAAGAACCGGTATCCATTGCCACGCATCGATGATTTATTTGATCAGTTGCAGGGAGCCAGAGTATTTTCAAAGATAGACCTTCGGTCTGGCTATTATCAGCTCAAGATAAAGAGTAGTGATATACCCAAAACAGCATTTAGGACTCGATACGGCCATTATGAGTTCCTAGTGTTGTCCTTTGGGTTAACCAATGCACCGGCAGCATTTATGGATCTAATGAATCAAGTATTCCAGGATGTGCTCGACAAATGGGTAATTGTTTTTATTGACGATATCTTGATCTACTCCAAGACCGAGGAGGAGCACACTCAACATTTGAGAATGGTATTACAGAGGTTGAGAGATCAACAGTTGTTTGCCAAGTACAGCAAGTGTGAATTTTGGCCTGAACAAGTTGGATTCCTGGGGCACGTAGTGTCTAAAGCTGGAATCGAAGTAGATCCTGCTAAGGTAAAAGCAGTAGTGGAATGGGAAAGTCCCAAGAATGTTACTGAAATTAGAAGCTTCCTGGGTTTGGCTGGATACTACCGGCGTTTCATCGAGAATTTTGCTCGGATCTCAGCACCAATGACCAAGTTGACTAAAAAGGGTGTGAAATTCGACTGGGCAGAGGAATGCGAGAAGAGCTTCCAGGAACTGAAAGAGAAGTTGGTGACTGCCCCTGTGCTGACTATTCCTGAAGGCACAGGTGGAATGACGGTCTATACCGATGCTTCCAAAGTTGGGTTGGGTTGTGTTCTCATGCAACGCGGAAAGGTAATAGCGTATGCATCCCGACAACTAAAGGAATATGAGAAGAATTACCCCACTCATGACTTGGAACTAGCGGCAGTCATTTTTGCCCTTAAGATCTGGCGACACTATTTGTATGGGGAGAAGTGTGAAATATACAGTGACCATAAAAGCCTAAAATACTTCTTCACCCATAAAGATTTGAACATGAGACAGAGAAGATGGCTTGAACTCATGAAGGATTATGACTACGATATTCTGTATCATCCCGGCAAGGCTAATGTAGTGGCAGATGCATTGAGTCGGAAGACACAGACTGTGTCGCTTTCATACTTAGCAGTCAGCTCACCACTTGTGCAAGAGGCGATGCTAATGGATGAAACCCTCTTGTATGAAGGGGCAATCTTAGAGCTTGAACCTCAACCAGAAAACCTTAAATGGTTGACGGTATCCTTATCGGCTCTACAGGTGCATCCGGCAATTAGGCAAGAGGTGATAATGAAGCAACCTTTGGATCCTGAATTGCAGTGGATCAGAGTTAAGGTTCAAGACCAAACAATGAACGACCCAGATTTTACTTTAGCCAGTGATGGGGCATTGATGTTTCGAGACAGATTGTGTGTACCCGATGATTTGGATATACAAGACAAGATAGTGAGAGAAGCACATAACTCCGAGTACTCACTTCATCCAGGAAGTACCAAAATGTACAAAGACCTCAAACAGAGTTATTGGTGGCCAAGCATGAAAGTCACCATAGCTTTGTATGTGGCGACTTGTCTTACCTGCCAGAAGGTGAAAGCTGAGAGGCATCGACCTTATGGTACCCTTCAGCCACTCCCAGTACCAGAATGGAAGTGGGAAAGGATTACAATGGACTTCGTCACCGGACTACCAAGTACACCTAAGGGAATGGATGCGATATGGGTGATTGTGGACCGACTTACCAAGACTGCCCACTTCATTCCTATCAAGACCAAGTTCTCCATGACCAGACTAGCACAACTTTACATGGACAACATAGTGCGTTTACACGGAGTGCCAGTGAGCATTGTTCAGATAGGGACCCAAGGTTCACTTCCAGATTTTGGAAAAGTTTACAGCGTGCCTTGGGATCGCAACTGAATTTGAGTACAGCTTTTCACCCACAAACGGACGGTCAGTCAGAGCGAACCATACAGATATTAGAAGACATGCTCAGGGCATGTGCAATGGAAATGAGTGGCAGCTGGGAAGAATATATACCTCTTATGGAATTTGCATATAATAATAGTTACCAAGCTACAATTGGGATGGCTCCATATGAGGCGTTATATGGCAGAAGGTGCAGAACTCCTTTGTATTGGGATGAGGTAGGTGAACGTCGAATGTTAGGACCTGAGATGATCCAAATGACTTGTGACAAGGTCGACGTTATTAGAGAACGGATTAAAGCAGCTCAGTCCCGTCAAAAGAGCTATGCGGACACCCGCAGAAAGGAGATTGAATTTCAGCCAGGAGAAAAGGTATTTCTCAAGATCTCTCCTACTAAAGGTTTTCAAAGGTTTCACAGAAAGGGGAAGTTGAGCCCAAGATACATGGGACCATTTGAGATCTTGTCCCGGGTTGGCTCAGTAGCCTACATGCTTGCCCTGCCACCTTCACTTGGAAATGTTCACAATGTATTCCATGTATCCATGCTGAAGAAGTACGTGCATGATCCATCTCATGTACTACCCGTGGAACCAGGGTACCTAGAAGCTGATATGACCTACACAGAACAGCCAGCTGAAATTTTGGACCGGAAGGTGAAAACCCTTCGCAACCGCTCCATTTCCTATGTAAAGGTGCGATGGGCTGATCATTCACTTGAAGAAGCATCTTGGGAGGTAGAAGAAGAAATGCGAGCCAAGTACCCTCATCTTTTTGATCAACCAGGTACGCAATTTCGAGGACGAAATTTTTCAGAAGGGGGGGGTAATGTAATATCCCGCTTCTTAAACCCGGTCTGATTTCGCGATTGAACCGGCTTAACCATGCAGGAACCGAGCCAGAGGATGTTAGAGCGG
>NC_056566.1:19070164-19076213 GCF_013358625.1 Macadamia integrifolia
AGGTATACGCGCACTGTGGTTGTAGTAGCACTAAAACCAAAGACTTAGTAATATTGATTAGGTGTATGTGATTTAAAATGACTTGCATGGCATGTAGTGCATATGATGTGTTGTGATGTGTGGACTGTGGTGTGTGGTCCACCTCTCTACTTACTGAGCTAGTGAGCTCATTCCACGTGTACACCCCTTTTTAGATGATTTTGCAGGTCATGCATCTGAGGAGCATGGGGTGGGTCCCACAGTCGAGTTTCCTGAGGAGGACTAGTGGACCCCTGAGGAGTTTGAGCACGGCGTAGACTGCGCGTGTGAGAGTTGTGCTATGGGACAGCGGTTCTGAGGCCGAGCTGAGCTCCAGCCTTGATACCGAGCCGAGCTGTGTACTCTGATGATTCGATGATTTCCTATATATATTTGATATTTGAACTTCATTCTTTTTGTGTATATATCATGCCTACGGGCCCAAATGTATATAATTATTGTATCACCATTTGGGTATCAAGTATATGGGAATTATTTACAGGTAAAACTTAGTCTTCCGCTGATATGATGAATTGATGTTAGTGTGTGTATGCTGTGGTGGAATACAATATCTGATGATCCTGGCAGGTTTGGGTTAACCGTTGTTAACTCGGTCACCGCTCCGGTTCAGGGTGAACGGGGTGTGACAGTAGAAGTTCCCTATACTATGACAAACAGTAAAGGGAAGCGTACTCACAAGCATCAGTGAGATACTGGTTTGAGGACATGGTTGCCTATGCCCTCACTATAGGTACAGGCAATCCATCTTCCTACTATGATGCTTTGAGTGATGCACGGCATGATAAATGGATGGTAAATATGATGGAGGAAATGGAGTCTCTACAGAATAACAAGACTTGAGAGATTGTGGAAAAACCCAAAGGAAGAAAAATCATTGGGTGTAAATGGGTCTTTCGTATGAAAAAGGCAGCATCTAAGAAGGAGCGTGAAAGGTATAAGGCCAGACTTGTAGCCAAGGGCTATGCATAGAAGGAGGAGATAAACTACAATGAAATATTCTCTCCAGTGGTGAAACACACTTCAATCAGGGTACTACTTGCTTTGGTGGCCATGTATGATTTAGAGCTTGAACAACTTGATGTGAAGACTACATTTTTTCATGGTGACTTGGATGAACAAATTTACATGGAGCAGCCTAAAGGTTTCAAGGTGCAGGGAAATGAATATCATGTTTGTCTGCTTAAGAGGTCGTTTTATGGTCTTAAACAATCTCCTAGGTAGTGGTACAAGAGCTTTGATTCCCACACGATGAAGATTGGCTACACAAGAAGTGAGTATCATAGTTGTGTTTATTATAAAGTGTTAAGTGATAATTCCATTATTTTGTTGACACTTTATGTTGATGATATGCTTATTGCTGCAAAGAACAAACATTATATGGTCTCTTTGAAATCTTTATTGAGTGTTGAATTTGAGACGAAGGATCTTAGTGCTGCTAAGAAGATCCTGTTGGATCCCGATTGACACTGAGAGGGGGGTGAATCAGTGTGCCAAATATTTTTTTCACTTTCCAACTGTACCCCTGATGTGGCAATCATTATTTGCACTTCAATAGCACAGTCTATTGATGCTGCCCAGAGCTGCTATGTATACTACTGACCATTCTTACTGTTGCATGAAACTTACTCACATAACCTGTATTGTTGCCCAGAGTTGTCTCATAAACCTCACACGGTAATCACTGTCACATACATACACAGTCGTGTGCACATCCACACTGCACCACTAAGTGGTCAGGTCTACCAGATGTACACACCCATTCTGCAACCAAGCACTCCAATCTACAATACAAATACGAGTATATACATCCACAACACAAGAAATACGTGCTTCGACCAGTTGCCCACATGCATGGAGTAATGCCCACTGTCGGGCTCAGTATTTACTCAATACTAATTATGACTGCACCCACAGCTAAGGGAACACATTCCCAGTTTCCACTAATGACATACAATGGCTAGGTCTTCACTCTAGTTTTCTCAGAATGATCTGAGAGGCCGCACCCACGGCAAATAGGTTTAGGTAGTTGTACCTACCAAGGAACATATAGCCCCTATGTCCAGCACCCACTGAACACCAATAAAATAAAGTTGGGCTTATAACAATGCCCTATAGTGAAGCACTCATACATGCAAATTTCTCCTAAATAGACTACAACTATCACTTAGGCATTTTATCAAACATCTTGCCTACAATGATTTATAATAATGGAAATTTGACAAAAGTGAGGTTACCTTGGCAAGGTGTAACCATCGGAGATGCAATAATGTCGATCTCCACTTGATGTGGACCACAACCACGTTGTCTCGGTGCCGCCAATGCTTCAACCCCTGTTGGCACTTGGGTTTCTTAAAGCAACTCACAAGAACCAAATTCTAGGTTCTTTTTATTTCTTTTCTCCTTGTCTTTACTTTCATGGAGTAACAATGGCATTCACATTCACATTCACACACACACAAAGAGAGGGAAAAACTTCTTCTCTTCTCTTCTATTTTCTTTTTTTTCTCTTGGCAACAACCAATAGAGCTTGCTACCTTGGTTTCCAGCAGCTTCCTAAGCCTCTAATGGGGGCTATGGATGAAGTGCAAGAGGATGGAAGTCTTTCATTCAAACCCTTAGCCTTCCACGAGCTTCAACTCATTTTTTCAACCACCTTAGTAACCCCTCTGCCCGATTTCTTCCCTCTGGTGTGTAGAGCTCGGAGAGATGAAGAATCTCCAACTTGAATCACCCAAATCGGAGTTAAAATGAGGGAGATATGACCATTTGAAGTTGGAGCAATAAGATAGACAGAAATGAAATCTTCGTAGGGGTGGCGTAGGCTACACCGGCAGCGCGCGCAACCGAGGCGCAGATTTGGCCGTAGATCTCATCAAAAGATTTCTCTTAATCGGAGCCGTCCGATTAAACCAACGGACAATAGATCTAAACCGTAGGTTTTGAATCTCGATGATGTCATCATGATGTATGCGCTGACATTGTCAGAGGTGTTGTCGATCACCGATTGGTGGTGTAGCACGTTTCACGGTACACTGTCGGCTAACTTTAATAAAGCTCCATCAATATTGACCGTTAGATCAGAACCGATCTGATATAATTGGCTCAGATCAAGATATGGAGAATCTCTTTATAGATTCTATGCACATGTGCTACACACAATCAAGACTCAATATGGTGAGGCGCCACACCATCATATCTAATACACTCCACCAATGAGAAGCCTCGGATAAGCATCTTCAACCCAAGCTCTTGCATGAACCATCAGATCTGAATCTGACCGATGTGGCTCAATCTGAACTGTGTATTAAGGATCCCTCTGATTCTCCTATACACACATAAGCCCCTGCTTCTATAAACTTTAATGCCAAAAACCCCTTATCAACTCAGACCTTTAAAACCTTGAAATTACATAAAAGCCCTTAAAAGTTCAAAAATAAATTCCGAAAAATCCACCCAACACCGAGAGCAACTGTTGGATTTTCGGTTTGGATTTTCAAACCGACTTTACGGAAACACTTATAAATTTTTCATACGATATCCGATCGATATGAAACGAACTGCGTTGGAACTGTAATTGGATGCTCTACGACTTTTCAGAAGACTCAATCATCTGAATCATCCATGTAAAAAGACCAAAATGCCCCTAGACCTTTCCAATGATGTATCTTTCTCATACGGAATCAGAACGCGATGAGATCAGAAACCGTTGGAAAGATTGTATTTTTGTCGTATTGTTACATGTAGAACACTTCCTTTAAAAAATTCATCTTCAATGCCGAAACTGCCCTCGACTGCCACAAATGCCGTAACTTCTTCATACGGTATCGAAATGTGATAAAATCAAATGCATTGGACTAGGTAAATTACAATTTATCTTTTTTATGAAGAACTGATCTTCCAAAAATGTCATTTTCACTGCCAAAAATTCCCTCGATCGTAAATAGACCAATTTTACCAGTTTTGACACAGAAACCCACACCACCTATTAATGATGTATTAAACCACTCCATGCATATCAAGTTGCTCTGTTATCTCATCGGTGACATTGGACACTGCCATGTCATCATTTTCCTCCACGTCATCACCACCATGTGGCCGAGTTGCCAACAAGGACAACCATAAAACAACAAATCCTTGGCATGGAAATCCTTAGAGATAGAAATGTAAGTAAACTTTGGATAACTCAGAAGAGGTATATTAAAAAGGTGCTGAGTGTTTCAATATCGAAAAGGCTAAGCCGGTTAGCACTCCGTTAGCTAACCACTTCAAGTTATTTGAAAGGAAATACCCTACAACACATGAGAAAGTGAAGCAGATGTCTCAGGTCCCCTATGCTAACACAGTTGGGAGTCTCATGTATGCTATGGTTTGTAGCAGCCGGATTTGTCTCATGCAATCAGTGTTGTTAGCAGCTACATGAGTAATCCAAGGAAGGAGCATTGGAATGCAATTAAGTGGATCTTCAGATATTTGAGCAAAACTAAAGATATATGTGATATGTTCAGTGGCAAGGGAAGTTTCACAAAATTGGTGGGTTATGTTGATTCTGACTATGCCGGTGATTTAGACAAGAGGAGGTTTACTATAGGGTATGTATTTACATTGACTAGTAGACCTATATCATAGAGGGCGATGCTTCAGTCTAAAATTGCATTATTCACTACAGAAGCAGAGTACATAGCGGCAGTTGAGGCTGCCAAGGAAGAAGTCTGGTTAGTTAGACTGGTTCGTGAGTTGGGGTTGGAGCAAGGAGGTATAGTGTTACATTGTGATAGTCAGAGTGCCATACATCTTGCAAAGAATTAGGTGTTTCATGCAAGGACAAAGCATATTGATAGGAGATTTCACAAGATCAGAGAGCTTATGTCAGAGGGCAGTATTCACTTGAGAAAAATTTATACAGATCTCAATCCTGTAGATATGTTTACCAAGCCAGTTACTACAGAGAAGTTTGAGTCATATTTGGACTTGATCAATATTACTCATTGTTGAAGATGAGGGACGTACCAAATAGGTGCGGGTTTGTACCTCTTGTGATATACAAGGATAAAGAAGTCTACATGTTATTTTTACAGGAGGCTCGACAAAATTCAAGCAAAGGTGGAGATTATTGTGTACGATGTCTTATATTCCGTCAGAGTTTAATCTAGGGAGTACTGGTGCAACACCTCGACAGATAGGATGGCCGTCCCGCTCAAAATTTATATTTAAGGGCAATTGTGTACTTTCCGGATTAAGGTTTTTTTTCACTATATATTTGTAGCAAGTATTTATTTCTCTGTAATGCAAGCAATATTGAGAGGTTTGAGGGATGAACACTGTAACCCTATTCTCCATTCATAGTGAAGCAGGATCTCATCTCACCGGGGACGTAGGCAATCTTGCCGAACCTCGTAAATCTGTGTGTATTGATTGTTCTTGTTTTTTCATTATCTTCTGCATCGTTTTAGGGTTGCATTTTTACACTAGATTGTGCAAGTCTCTCTCTATCTCTCTCACATGTGGGTTAGCATGTGATTCTACCATGTAGCAGCTCAAATGGTGCTGAATTTTCATTGATATGTAGATCTTAAACGTCGTCTGCTTATGTCTTAAGTTTCAATTAAATTAAAAGACGAGTAAGTGACTAAATAATTTACCAAAAAAAAGAGTAAGTGACTAAACAAAACATTGAAACCAATGCTACCAAGAGTACGCACTGAAGGTGTAAAACTATATGTGATGATAAATGATTGAATTGAAATTGAAATTTGTGATCTGTTTTCTAGATATCCCAACAGTCAAAATTATCACATCCCTCTTTCATGTGATAGAACATATATATCAATCGACCAATTTTAATCGTATGTTGACCACAAAAGCTTGCACCAGTTTTGTATTGATGGCAATTTAGGTCTATTTATCCAAAAAAAAAAAAAAAAAAAAAAAAAAAAAAAAAATGGTTGAACCTTAGGGAGTAGGGACAATCTCACTCATCAAAGGGTTTGGATGGCTGTGATGGATCATCACT